>NC_029790.2:17013266-17022293 GCF_000816755.2 Arachis ipaensis | reverse complement strand
TTATAATATTTATAAAATACAATAAAAATAAATAAATAAAAATATTTATACTTATTTTATGATAAGCATAAATTTATTATTTTATATATAATGTACATTTTAATTTACATATAATGAAAAATTTGTTTGTCATTTATTCAAATTATTAATAAATTTAGTATAATCATGGTTTTGAAAATCGGATTGGACCGGCTAGTTTAATCGGTTCAATCATAAACCGGCAACAAAAGCGGTCCGGTTTATTGTCTAAAACCGTTAGTAGGAAAACCGCTCAAAAACAGTCGAACCAGCAGAGAATCGGACGGTTGGACTGGATCGGTAACCAGCTAGTTCGGATAAAACGACGCCGTTTTTTATTTGAAAAAAAAAAGAAAACAGAAGCAAATGCAATAATGCATTCGAGACCCAACCCCCCCTCTTCTTCTCCCAACATTCGTCACTACTGAAGAACTCTGAAGAAAGGAAAAATAAAAAACCCTAGCCCTTCATCGCAGTCGCCATTCCCGGATCCTCAGCGCCGCCGCCATCCCCAGGTCCTCAGCGCCGCCGCTTCTTCCTCTTCCCCGTGTCCGGAATCCAGTAGATCGGCACGTCGTCTTCATCTTCGTCGTCTTCATCTTCAGTTCTTCACTGAATGTTTAGTCTTGTTCTTGGTTTGAACTTTAAAGCTCTGAAGTTGTTGTTCTTTGATATGGCCTTCTTCTTTAATTTTTGTCCCGTTTCTGCTACCTCTCTTCTTTGCTATCAGTGGCCTCAAGACTAATCTCACCTTGATCAAGGGAGTCGCTAGATGGGGATTTGTGATCTTGATGGTGTTGGGCCAACAGTGGCCTCAAGACTAATCTCACCTTGATCAAGGGAGCCGCTAGATGGGGATTTGTGATCTTGATGGTGTTGGGCCAACCGTGGGGAGCTCTCGACCACTGAAGAGATTTCGGAGAGGAATCAAGTGAGATAACATAAGATGAAAAGACACCACATCCAACTCAAAACCTTAAGGCGTCAAATTAATGGGTCTCTCATCTTATAAACTCCTCACTCTTCCTTGCTTTCTTTGATGTGGGACTAACTTCATGTACTCCTCACACTTGCAACATTAACAATCTCCCCCTCAAGTGTGAGTCTCCATATCAAGCATAAACTCCCCCTCTTTCTAGCTCCTCCGCCACGAGTATTCGTCCATCACACTGCCGCAAAACACCGCGGGACACGCCGCTGGACCACCTTTGCCGGGAAGACTTCAATGCTTCACCTTGAATACTCCTTAAAACCACCAGACCGATTAAACCATCGACTCTGATACCACTTGTTGGGCCAACCGTGGGGAGCTCTCGACCACCGGAGAGATTTCGGAGAGGAATCAAATGAGATAACATAAGATGAGAAGACACCACATCCAACTCAAAACCTTAAGGCGTCAAGTTAATGGGTTTCTCATCTTATAAACTCCTCACTCTTCCTTGCGTTCTTTGATGTGGGACTAACTTCATGCACTCCTCACACTTGTAACATTAACAGATAGTTCCTCTTACTTGTATTGGCAAGGTCCTTGGTACTCTTGTTGTTTCTCTCCTATTCCAAATACCTGTCATGGAAGGTGTAATTCTTGGTCTACTTATGAATACTAAAGGCTTCATTGGAATTATAGTGCTCAACATTGGCTGGGAACAAAAGGTATATTTATATGATGCATGTTTTAACTTTTTATAAATTAATTCATACCCATCATGCATATTATTGATTCAATTCATTATGTATGTATGTAAGTATTGGGCGATGAAGTATTTTCAATCATGGTTCTTGTAACAATTCTGATGACAACAATCATCTCACACAATCATGGTTCTTGTAATAATTCTGATGACAACAATCATTTCACACACAGTGGCATTGATCCACAAGCTAAGAAAAAGGCACATATCATATAAGAACATAACAATGCAAAGTATAGGAACAAATATTTTATGTATTGTTTATAATTTATTTATTATTTTATTTTAAAATGGTTTTTTTGATTGAACCACTAGTTAGACTGATTAAACCAATAAACTAATAAATCAGTCACTAAAACAGTTTGATGACCAGTCCAGTTTTTAGGACCTAGAGTATAACAGCTTATAAAAGGAGGAGTTCATGTGACGAATATATTTTTTCCTTTGCCAATTAAAAAAAGTTGTTATTATTGTTTTTGTACGTTGATTATTGTGATTGTTATTATTATAACTGCGTATAGCTAAGGCAACAATTTGTAGCTAAGATAATCTGATTATCTTTCTCAAGAAAGATTAATTAAGCCTAGCAAGGTCACAGAATATTATGAGCATAATATTTTACTGTCACATTAGTATGTAGAAGGAGCAAGCAGTCAGCTCACAATATTATTGGATCGCCATTTGTTCAATTTGGGGACATACATATGTGAATCTGAAATGGTCTTTCTTTTCCTTATGACTATATCCCTTTTCCCCCAACTGCTGCTCTAGGAATTTTTCATATTACAATATATAAATAGTATAAACCACAACATGATTGGTCGTCAAATAATAGATAAACTTGAAAGCAAAGAGAGGCAACCAAAAAATATAATATGATGTACTTACTAGTTCTAAAAGGCATAGTAAATTAAATTTCAGCTACCAAGACTCAATAACTAAGACCAAGTCCTAAGACAAACAACCTGAAAACAAATTGATCACTCGTTCATTTTTTTTTTGGTTCTAACGTGGTTAGTTCAACACAAACTTGCTCAAAAGTGACTCCTATCAGTGTTAATGAACTATCGAATAGGAGTGAGTACGAGTAGTGGGTATTCGATTATCCGTCCGAACTCGAACCGAACTAATTAAATTAGTTCTGAAACTAACGGGTAATTGGGTCCAACCTGAACTAAATCGATGATCTTTGTTAATGATTAGTTCGAGTATCGATTATGGGGGTGCGGAACCCGAACCAACCCGCAAACCCGATCATATATTAATTAAATAAAAAATAAAAAATATATACATGACTTTTTCATTAGACAAAAATTATTCACTATTAATATGTTTTGATTTTAATGAGTTTAGTTTTTAATGTATTTGGTATTTAACATATTTGGATTATTTCTATTGATGTTACATGTTTATTGTATTTGTTGAATTTTTAAGATAAAAATTTGGTTTTTTTTTTATGAATTTCAAAGTCATCGGGTATTCAATTACCTGAACCGAACCAATCCGTTTTTAATTGGTTTGGTTTGGTTTGGTTCGGGTACATGTACAAAAAAATACAAATCCGAACCAAACCAAACCAATTATATTTTGATCGATTCGGTTCTAATTTTATCATAAACCCAAACCAAATCGACCCGTGCTCATCCCTACTCACACTCACCCTCGAGCCACAGAGATTTTAACAGTTGTTGAAGGCACTCTCTTTGTTGGATTTGTCACTTCCAATCAAAACAACGCCAACCGTCTTTTTACTAAAGTGCTCAACAAGGGTGATGTGTTTGTGTTCCTAATTGGTCTTATGTACTTCCAATTGAACGTGGGTTATGGCAACGCTGTTGCTATTGCTGGTCTTAGCAGTGAGAATTCAGATGTCATCACAATTGCAAATGCTGTTTTTGGATCGACTCCACCTATTTCTTCTGAAATTTTGACTAAAGCTTTTCAAGTGGACAAAAAAGTAATTAACTACCTTGAAAAACAGTTCTGGTATGACAATAACTAATTGATGGAGTGAATCACCAGCCACTTCATTCCATTTGTATGATATATTGTTTGAACTCATATATAATGTAGAACAATAAATAAAATGCACGAGCAATATATATATACCAGATTTGTTGTATTTGATTATTTGATTTTTGGTTCAATAAATTATGTATTGAGTTTAATTAGTGAGAAGTTATTATTAATGCCACATTTTTTTATATCTTTTTAATGTTTTAGTTGTTAAAAATAAATTTGATGGTTAGAATTTAATAATGAATAGAAACTAGAGTTTGAATGGGTTGCCTATATTTAGTTTTAATTTAAATCATTTGTTTATTAGGATGTATTAAGTTTAAATGTCAAAAAGAAGTATAAATACATATATAATCATTTCATAAAGAACAACACACAAATACATTCAATGCATTCCTCTTCATTTTATATTTTTCGTGAGTGTGTGTTTTGTTCTTTTATTTTCCAATAAAGTGGTATCAGAGCCACTTATAAAATGTCTTCGTGGAACCACTTTATCTTTTCAATATCCATAATTATCTAGGCTCAACTATGACAATTGGGCATCCCGAATGAAAGCAATTCTCGATGCTCAAGGAGTGTGGGAGATGGTTGAGAAAGGCTATGTAGAACCAGAAAATGTGGAGAAGCTAACAGAAGCTTAGAAGGACAAATTGAAAAACAAAAGAAAGAAAGATCAATGTGCACTTATTATCATTCATCAAGGCTTAGATGATGATATATTTGAGAAGATTGCTGATATAACCAACGCAAAGAAAGCTTGGGATACTCTTCAAAATTCCGTCATAGGAGTTGAAAAGGTGAAGAAGGTTCGTCTTCAAACTCTAAGGGCTGAGTTTGAGTCTCTAATGATGAAGGAGACTGAATCCATTTCGAATTATTTCACCAAAGTTTTGGCGATAGTGCACCAAATGAAAAGACTTGGAGAAAAATTAGAAGATGTTGGTGTTGTTGAGAAAATCCTTCGTTCTCTCAACTCAAAATTTTACCATGTGGTGGTAGCCATTGAGGAGTTCAAAGATTTGGATATTATGTCCATTGGTCAATTGAATGGTTCCTTACGGGCCCATGAAGAAAGAATGGATAAAAGCAAGCAAGAACGTGTGGAGCAGGTCTTGCAGACAAAACTTTCGTGGAATGCTAGAGGAGAAGCAAACGAAAGTGGAAGACAAGGACGAGATCGAGGCCGTGGACGAGGACGAGGACGTAGTTACAGAAGAGGAAGAGATAAGAAAAATTATTTTCAAGAGAGAAGAAATCAAAATTTTTTTCAAGGACATGGAAGAGGAAGAACAGTTGACAAAAGATACATTGAATGCTATTCATATGGAAAGAATGGACATTATTCTTGAGAATGTCAGACATCCAAAGAAGAAGAGAATAAACTTGTTGTGCACAGTGAAAATATGAAGAACCAACATTATTCCTTACACTCAAGGAAGATCAAAATTCTGAAGATTGTACATGATATCTTGACAATAGAGCTAGCAACCATATGACAGGTGATAGGAGTAAATTTGTAGTACTTGACACTAACGTAAAAGGACACGTCCGTTTTGGTTATAAATCAAAAGTAGAGATCACTGGCAAAGGGACGATTATATTCGAGCTAAAGAACGAAAGTCATAAGATTCTTTCCAATGTTTATTACATCCAAAAGATAAAGAATAATATCTTGAGTATTGGGCAACTTATGGAGAATGGTTGCAAGATAGTCATGGAAGATCGTTATCTTTGGCTTAGGGATAAAAATGGAAATCTTATTGCTAAGGTTTCTATGACAAGAAATCGTACGTTCTTGTTAAACATGAGAAGTGGTGGAGCCATATGTTTAAAGTCATGTATTGAAGATCCACCATGGATTTGGCATATGAGATATGGACATTTAAATTTTGGTGGGCTCAAAGAATTGGAAACAAAGAAGATGGTAAAAGGAATTCCAACAATTGATCATCTTCATAAGTTATGTGAAGCTTGCTTACTTGGAAAACATTCAAGAGTTTTCCAAAACAGTCCAAATCAAGAGTTACCAAGCCACTTCAACTAATCCATGCGGACGTTTGTGGACCTATCAAGCCATTATCAGTTGGTAAGAGTGCTTATTTTCTATTTTTTATTGATGATTATTCAAGAAAAATATGGGTTTATTTCTTAAAGAAAAAGAGTAAAGCATTTAATGCATTCAAGAAGTTCAAAGCCCTCGTTGAAAAGGAAAGTGGCTATGAGATAAAAGCTCTCAGAACTGACAGAGGTGGAGAATTCACTTCAAATGAATTCAAGGCATTCTATGAAAACCATGGTATTCAACGTCCCCTGACTGTTCCTAGATCACCTCAACAAAATAGAGTTGCTGAAAGAAAAAATAGGACAATTCTAAATATGGTGAGAATGATGTTAAAGAGCAAGTCATTGCCAAAAGAGTTATGGGGAGAAGTAGTTGCATGTGCTGTTATCTCTCAAACCGCTCACCTACCAAGAGTTTGAGAGATATAACACCTCAAGAAGCATGGAGTGGTTTGAAATCTAATGTTTCACATTTAAGGATTTTTGGATCTATTGCATATGTCCAAATTCCTAAGCAATAAAGATCAAAGCTTGATGATAGGAGCCAAAAGGTCGTATCTATTGGCTATGAAGAAAATATTAAAGGCTACAAGTTCTTCAATACCAACAACAATAAAGTAATAATAAGCAGAGATGTTGAGTTTGAAGAAAGTACAAAGTGGGATTAGACTACACAAGATGAAGCTACTTATGTTTTTTTGCCTTACTTTGAGGAAGAAGAAGCTCCAATGCAAGAAGTGCAAGATGAAATTGATCCTTCAACACCAGCATTAACCCCAGTATCATCATTATTGTCATCTCCATTCTCTAGTTCAAGCGAAGGCCCTCGCAGATATCGAAGTCTCACTAATCTCTATGAGCAAACTATAATGCTAGAGGATGAGAATTTATTGTGTCTACTCTCGAATGATGAGCCTTTAAGTTTTAAGGAAGCTGTCAAAGATGAGAAATGGATACAAGCTATAGAGGAAGAAATTCAAACAATTGAGAAGAACAACACTTGGGAACTTGCATTACTTCCAAGTGGTCATCAAGCTATTGGAGTCAAATGGGTTTACAGAGTTAAGAAGAACTAACTCTAAAGGTGGTGTAGAAAGGTATAAGGCAAGACTCGTTGCAAAATGGTATAAGCAGAAGCAAGGAATAGATTATGATGAGGTGTTTGCTCCAGTTGCTCGTTTGGAGACGATAAGGCTGTTATTGTCACTTGCAGCACAAAACCACTGGAAAATCCACCAAATGGATGTGAAGTCTGCTTTTCTGAACGGTAATCTTCTGGAAGAAGTTTATATTGAACAATATTTGGGTTTTGTTGTTGATGGTTGTGAAAATAAGGTGTTAAGGCTTAAAAAGGCCTTATATGGACTGAAGCAATTAGCTTCAAGAGCTTGGAATGATCGTCTTGATACGTATTTTCAAGATAATGGTTTCACTAGGTGCATTCATGAATATACACTCTATGTGAAAGACGAAAGAAGAAATTTGTTATTTGTTTGTGTCTATGTGGATGACCTTATATTCATAGGAAACAATCAAATAATGTTTGAAGAATTTAAGAAGGTAATGGCTCAAGAATTTGAGATGAGTGATATGGGACTAATGTCTTATTATCTGGGAATTGAAGTGAAACAAATGGAGGATGGAATTTTCATCTCACAAGAGACTTATGCAAGAGAGCTATTGAAGAAACTCAACATGCTAGACTGCAATCCTACCAATACACTTTGGAGTGTGGAGTCAAACTTTTCAAAGAGAAAGAAGGTGTAAGAAAAGTTGATCAAACATTATTCAGAAGTCTTGTGGGGAGTTTAAGGTATTTGACCTGTATACCAGACTTGACATTTTATTTTCAGTTGGGTTAGTCAGTCGCTACATGGAGAATCCAATAGAAACCTATATGAAGGCAGTCAAGAGAATTTTTCGCTATCTTAGAGGTACTCTTGAGTATGGCATGTTTTATTCAACTTCAGATGAGTGCAAGTTAATAGGCTATTGTGATAGTGATTATGCTGGAGATATTGACGCTAGGAAGAGTACTACTAGATTTGTTTTCTTTCTAGGAAATGATGCAATTTCTTGATGTTCAAAGAAACAACCCATAGTCACTCTTTCAACTTGTGAAGCTGAGTATGTTGCTGCCACTGCCTGTGCATGTCATGCAATTTGGCTGAAGATACTACTGAAGGAACTTTATTTTGAGCAAGCTGAATCCACCAAGATCATGATGGACAATAAGTCAGCAATTGTCCTAGCAAAGAATCCAGTGTTTCACGACAGAAGCAAGCACATAGAAACAAAGTATCATTTCATTCAACAATGTATTGAAAACATGCATGGGGAGGTTGAGTATGTGAAATCACTTGATCAAGTTGTTGACATTTTCACAAAACCTCTAAAATATGATACTTTTCAAAAGTTAAGAATTATGATTGGAGTAGGAAGATTATCAAGTTTAAGGGAGAATGTTAAAAATAAACTTGATGGTTAGAATTTAAGAATGAATAGAAACCACAATTTGAATGGGTTGCCTATATTTAGTTTTAATTTAAATCATTTTTTTATTAGGATGTGTTAAGTTTAGATGTCAAAGAGAAGTATAAATACATATGTAATCATTTCATAAAGAACAACACACAAATACATTCAATACATTCTTCTTCATTTTATATTTTTCGTGAGTGTGTGTGCCTTGTTCTTCTATTTTCCAACATTAGTAAATAAAAAACATAGCGATACCACCATTTATGAAATTAATAACGACATTTATTAGCAAAATCCATTCGATCTTCTTACTATAAATTTTACGGTGATTTTATACGTACATTACTACAAGAAAAATGTTAAATATTATTGGAATTTTCGTCGAATTTAGCGTTAGAATTTAGCGACAGAGTTATCGGTGAATTTTTTTTCGATGGAAATAATTAGAGGAAAAAGGAAAAAAATTGGCGCGAATATTACCGTCGAATTTGTCGGCGAAAAAACCGCTAGTAACCTTAATTAGTGCAACGCTATGTTTTAGTTATTCACAAAGTGTTACCGTCGAATTTATCTGCCAATAAATCTGAAGATAATATTCATCTTAAATTCGAATCGCAAACTCACTCTCTCCTCATTTTCGAACTATTCTCTCCCTAACCTTCTTCTTCTCTCTCTCCCTCTCTCTCCCCTAACTACCTCCAACAGCCCTCTGCCCCTATGCTAGCGTTGGCCACCACCAATAGCGTCCATA
>NC_029790.2:17011684-17013097 GCF_000816755.2 Arachis ipaensis | reverse complement strand
CCACTGTTTTCTTTGTCACCGGAGTTGCCTCCTTCCTCCCTCCAGGTAGGTTGTCCTCCTCCCTTTCTCTATTATTTTTTTAATTTATTTAAAAAAATCCTAATGACGCAAAATAAAAACCTAGACTCACAAAATTCAAAACCTTCTTCTCAATCCTTCTCTAAACTCATCATGTATGCTTCTCATCAGAAGCTCTGTTGTGCTGAGCCTTTGTTCATGTTATTATTGCGCATCTCTTTGATTTCTTCTTGTCAAAAACTCTATTCGTTGGCTACTGCTGCTACTGGTTGTGTCGCTGATACTCCTGCTTGCTGTTTGTGTCGTTTTAGTTCCCAATAAGTGTCAATTTTGTCCTTCTTCCACAGTTGCCCCAAAGGTATGACCTTGTTGCTTTTATTTGAGATTTATAAATATGGCATCAATTTTAGATTCTCTAGATATTTTGAGAATTAAAAGAAAAAAGAATTGGTTTTATAAATCTAAAATTGTTTGAAGCACGAATAGATTTTGTCCATGGCTTGGGTAAAATAACACTGTTTGTTGATTTATGAAATTACACTTTTAAATCAGATGGTTTTTTTTATGCATCTTTTTTGAATTAATTAGGCAATGCTCACTCTCTAACATTTGTGTTTTAAATTTGAAGGTGAGAATTTAACTTTGTTAAAAGAATAGATTTTTGAAAATGAAGTTTAATTAGGCAATGCTTACTGACATTTGTTTATTTTCTTTCAAAAGAAAGAAGAATTGATGGTATTCTTGTCGATGATACATAGGTAAGTGTTACTTATATTGCAAATATATAATGCTGGTTCACCCCCGTAGCTAGCTATCAATTTGCCATCGTCTTTCTAATTTAAAGAATCTGTAGATCAATTTTAATGTTACCAGAACTATTTATAGTCAGTTTTATACTTTGGAGTTCCTGCATAATTTATCATTCACTTGTATTACACTCAAGGTTTAAGATTGAATATTAAATTCAATAGGATTTTTGGTACTTAGGGGGAGGAATGATCGTGTAAACTTTTGAAAACTTTGACAAGGATTTAAGAGTTTTTAATTTGAGAGGAATATCTTCTAGTTTTATACTTTTGGTGACTTTGTTAGCTGTATGATTAATAAAAGCATTGATAAACAATATATAGAAGGTAAACAAAGACAACAATTACATGATTTGAGGCAAACAGTAACAAAGTTCTAAAAATCGGACCGGTTATTGAACTGTGTTAATTACTGATTCATCAGTTTATTGGTTTAACCGATTCAACCATTAGTTTAATCGAAAAAACTGTTTTATAATAAAATAATAAATAAAATATAAATACACACACTAAAATATAATTATAGTATGATATAAATCTTAAAATGTCATCTAAATTTAAAATATTATACCAATAAAAATATTTTGAT
>NC_029790.2:16978611-17011555 GCF_000816755.2 Arachis ipaensis | reverse complement strand
TTATCTGTTGGGCTTATGGACAATTGGATATAACCCGCCGCCGTCCCAGCATAAAAAAAATTAACCTAATCCCTAGATATAAATCTCCTCTGTCTCAAACCTTATGGCAGCAGTGCAGCATCATCAATCAATTTGTGGCAGCGCGCCTACGCGAGTAAATACCTATAATGGTCCCTGAGATTCGGGTCATTACTCAATGTGGTCCCTGAGACTCCAATTGCACCATTGTAATCCTCCAGATAAGGCTCCGGGCACCATAATAGTCCCTGAACAGTTTTCCGGTGATGAGTTATCATCAAGACGCTGACGTGGCCTCATTTTGCCATGCTAGATGGTGCTAATGGCTAGTTGAGCTAGCACAGTTTCAATTTATATCCAATGTGGTCCCTCCCTCTATATTTAACCCTAAATTCCCAAATGTTCAGTAAGTTAATTTCTTCTTCTTCTTCATCGTTGTTTTCTCATTCTTGTTGTTGCTGTTGTCCCTGGAGCTGGAAGTGAATATCCATGATGGGTGGTGGAAGCACTAGAGCTGGAAGCTCTATTAGTTCACCGTGCAGTGGCCATCGGACGAGAACGCAAAGCAGGAGCAGAAGATCTGGGGTGCCGAAATGGTGCGGTTGCAGCTGCCGCCCAGTTCTCAGGTGGTTTGGGACAGATTCAAACCCAAATAAACTATTTTTTGGTTGTCCCAATTATAATGTGAGTTATCAGTATTACTTGTGTTGTTATGATTGCTCCTACCTACCTGACTGTTCTTCTCTTGTTCTTCTTCCCTGAAGCTTGAGCATGTTATATGTTTGCTTGATTACAGACAAGTAGAAAGAGATGGTGTGGGCTTTTTGTGTGGGCAGATATTGGGCAGGATGAACCAGTTGAGAAACCAGAATCTTATGAAGATAATCATGAAGTGAAGATGAACTTTGATTGGAGGCTTGGGAGATTAGAAGAAGATGTCCGAAATAAAAAATTGGTTAACCAATTGTTGGTATTAGTTGTGTCTGTAAGAACCCGCGTTTTCACGTAAAACCGTTTTAATAAAATAATTTTAGTGCCCAGAATAGATTCAAAATTTAGAAGTTTTAATTTAAAAATATAAATGAGAAATTTGGTTTCAGTGAATTTTTCTGAGTTGGAAAATGTATTTCTTTCGAATAGTTTTTGTAAAAATGCATACTGACGAGTAAGGCAGCAGTACCGGCTCTGGTCTGTCCAACACTGCGTATTTTGGAAAATAATATTTGTAAAGTGATTTATTGTTTTGAAAGGAGGAAAATAATTTAGAATCGAAAACCGGACACTAATCTTAAAGGTTTTGGCCCAAAGTAGGCCAAACGAACCAAAAATGCTAACGGGTTGGACCAGGTCCAAACTGGGCACAAGGTCCAACATATATAAGTGAGTAAATGAGCCAAGGAAGCTCATTTCAGCACAAAGAGAGAGAGAGAGAGAGTTCGGTTAGAGTGAAGCGAGGAAGAAGAGAGAGTGCTCTTTTCACCTCCACCTTCCGGGAGCCATAACTTTTGATCCGGAGCTCCGATTGACGAGCCGTTTGTGGCCACGCGAAGCTCTCAACAAGCTCTTCCTTTATATCTAAAAAAATCTGGTAAGATTTATCTCTTCACACTCCGGTTTCGTGCCCTAGGTTCTGTTCATTTTTTGGTTTAGTTTTTGAGTAGATTTTGTGGTTTTGCTTGTTTAGGTGATCTCTAGTAGCGGGTAAATATTGAATTTTACCTCTAATCACGTTGGGTAAGGTAAGGCTTCACTAATTTCTTGTGTTTAGTTGTTTTATGTATCTTAGGTTTTGATTTTGGTGATATATGTGTTGTTAGTGTTAACCTTGGTGTTTGTTGGTGTTGGTTGAGACATTGGAGCAAGTTTGGTGGCTTCATTTTGATGTTTGGAATGTTTTGGGAATCGTCCAAGGTATATTTTAGTTTCTTTTATGTAATATGTAATGTTCATGGACACTTAGGCTAGTTGACCCTAAGATAGGATTGAATGTTGTAGGTGTATGAGTAATTGTATGTGAATTGATGTTAATTGTTGGTGTATGGAATTATTGTGGATGATGATGATTACTTATATTGATGAATAATGATACTTTTGAGAATTTAGATGATGAGTTAATGTGAAATATTTATGGTGGGTTGGAATAAAGGATATTGATGATTATGGTGTTTGATGACATATATTGATGATGATTTATGATTGTTGGTTATGGTGGTTGTTGAGTATTGTTGGGTATCATTGGTGTTGATGAGCTTTATGAGGGATAGGGTTTGATAATGATTGTTGGAATTTATGAGGATTTGTTTTGGTGGTCGAGGTTGTTGTTTATTGATTATGATTAGGAGTGTGGATTTATGATTTTGTAGGAAATTATGGATTTGGTAGTGAGATATGGTATAATGGTTGAGTAATTTAAGTGAAATTAAGGAAAATGATATGAAGAGGTAATGTGTTATGTGTGGTAGTGGTTTATGATGTTTGGGTAGGTTTTGATTTGGTTTTGAATGGAAGGTTGGTTAAAATTGAGGTTATGAGGTTTTAGGTAAAAGTGGAATTTTGATGAACTTTTCCTTATCATAACTTTTGCCTCGGTTTTCAAAATTTGTTGAATTTGGTTTATATTTAAAGATTATATGGAAACCCTTCGATTTGATATAAAGTTTGCAAAATTTGGAATTTTGTAGATAAAGTTATGATCATTCAAAATTGGTGTTAAAAATTTGAAATTTTGCAAAGTTGCAGAATTTCAAGATTTTCTGATATGTGCGCACACACAGCCTTGTGCGCACGCACAGGCAGAAAAGTGCATTCTGTTGGCAGCGCTAGCACAGCTTGAGCGCGCACACATCAATGAAGAATTACGACCTGTGCGAACGCACAGCCCTGTGCACACGCACAAGTCGGGAAGGGACGTCTTTTAGGGGCACTCGCACAGCTTGTGCGAGTGAACAGACTTTATAAATTTTAGTACCTGTGCGCACGCACACCCCTGTGTGTACGCACGCTTTCAAAATCTTGCTGGGCGTGCACGCACACCCCTGTGCAGACGCACATGCCCTGTTTCATAAATTTAAACTTTGTTTTCAACTATTTCAGCTTCCCGACAAGGTTGTAAGCTTCTATAACACCATTTTAAAGGTTTTGGGCCTACTTTTGAGTATGGGAATATGGGAAATAAGCTAAGGATTTTAGTTGATGTTTGTTTGGAAAATTTTAGAAAAACGGAGGCCTAGGTTTCTGGCGTACTGAAGGTGGTCCAATGGTAGGTGAAGAATGGTTGATGAATGAGATGAGAACTAAGGAACTGTTGAGTTTGGAAATGAAATGAGAATGAACAGTGGTTGAGAAGAGTCGAGGGCTTTGAATGAAGTGATGGATACATCTTATGCTAAAAATGTTTTTAAAAACCATTGTACTACTTTTATTGAGTTTTTGAGACGCTATGCGCCCGGAAAGGGGCTGAGGTTGGATCCCGCCTGTTCGAGGTAGCGGCGGCGGCGTAAGGGCGGTGGTTCGTCCCGCTTGCACTTAGATGTGAGGTCGGTGGCAATAGATCCCGCTCGCATCCCTTCGGATCCATAGAGCGTGCAGGCGCATGTACCTGGACAGTGATCCGAGCACTATATCTCGGGGTTCCCATATGAGGATTCCGAAGGGCGACGTCTCCATGGAGATGTGTCGGGTTGGTAGTTGAATCGAAAATGTGATATCACAGCCAATAGGGCAGACATTCATCATGTGCATCTTCTATATGCTTGCTTGCTTTGTTTACTTGAGTTTGCCTAATTGTATAACATGACTATCTGCTTCTTGAACTACTTGTTGTATATGAATATTATTTGTGTTTTACTTGTTTGTATTAATTGTGATTATCTGGTGCTGAGGAGGTTAGGTAGGCGGTGGCGATGGAATCGCACGGAGGTTAGGGTGGCGAGGGCTGTGGGGTACAGTGGTGTGACTAGTTTAGTTAGAATTCCCCCTAAGTTTAGATAACCCTGGTTTATGGTTTAAGTCCGTTATATATATTTATTTGTTTTGTTCTCAGCTTGAATATCTGTATGCGATGTGATGTTCTAGGATTGCCTTCGGCGCCCTGGAGCCTTACATCTTACATCATTGGGCACTATTACCATACTGAGAACCTCCGGTTCTCATTCCATACTTTGTTGTTGTTTTTCAGATGCAGGTCGTAATCTACTTTGGTGAGATTGCGGATATGGTGACAGAGCGGAGTATGGCTCTTCCTTAGTTTATTTACGTTTTTCTTTGTTATAATGGCTCTCACATCTTTTGTATATTTATCTTTATGGCCTTAGAGGGTTAATTGAGAGATAGGTCGTATAAGCTATTTTACTTCTAAATCTCTGTATCGTTCTATTTGTAACTAGTCGGCTTAAACTCCGCAAGCTGCGGCTAGTTCTCTATGATTATAATAATATTGTATCTATATATATGTTTTATTCTTTCATCTAAACCTTGAGTCTTGTGCGTTAGTTTCGTGTGAACGTTTCGCGCTTCTGAAGTTCTATTTTTGAGCTTACTCCTTCATCAGGCTTCTAGATCATATTATTTCCTTCTATATACATATATATGTATAAGCCTTAGGACTGTCGTAATCTTAGATTAACCTTTGCTTTACGGATAGAGGTAAGGCTTAGGGTAATCGGGGTGTTACATTTAGTGGTATCAGAGCTGTTCGTCCTCGTGAGCCTAAGGGATGGACCGATTGTGCTTCGTTGCACACTCTGGGTCATTTTTCTTTCATGCTATTTAGGTTATCTACTTGATAATTCATAGCATGCTTGTTTGTGAGTGCCTTTTGGGAAAATTGAAGCACTAGACCTTTGGTATTGAGACTGATCACCTTGATATCGAATGTTTGGTGAAGAAAAGGAACCCTAATGGCAACTCTCGGACGAGGTCGATCACGTTAACGGAGAGGTAGTAAGGGTGACTAACCTAGCCTATGCGCGACGAGCTCATCATGTTCCAGAAAAGCCTATTCATGGAGTTTGCGGCATATCGACTGATGGGTGTGGCTTAACACTTGTGGCAACGGAAGTAACGGTTGACTCTTTTGCGGTTTTTACTTAAGATTTTCAATTTCTACACGGTATGGCTTGGATTCTTAAAAGGTTTTAAAGCTTAAAACGATTTTGAGAATTTGTTTGAAACTGTTGATAAGAGTTTGGAAAACTATTGGTTTGTTTTATTGGTAATGGGTTATCATGGACGAGATACGAGTAATAGGTAACACGATTCGTGGGTTTTGGGAACGTTAGAAACTATTTCTCGAGGTTACTCAGTTACGTGCTTTGGATTATGTTAGAATCATGTGACTTGTTCTTTCCTACCCTATCCTGAAGTTCTTGTGGTCTTTTCTTTTGGATAGTAGTTTGATTTCTCTAACCTTCTTCCTCTGTTCATATGCATTTTTATTTAATCCTAACTGCATATGTCTGCTTAAAATCCTTGGTGTATTTATCTTCTTTGTTTAAGCACTTCCTCTTGAGTCATGTATTCTTTGATATATATATATATATATATATATTAACATGTTTTGATGTATTATATCTTTTTAAGCTCTTATTCCGAGTCCTTTGTAGACAAATTGTAATTTAGTTTCCTCTTATTTGACGATAAGTACAACCATTTTTCAAATCTTAACAAAATTGCTTTTGATTTGATATACATTTTTCCATATAAATTTTGAAAGTTTCTTTTACAGTTTAAAACTAATTGTTTCTAATACCTCGCCTGTCTCTTCACTGATTTATGGAAATATAATTACTTTAAATACAACTTGATTTTCTAACAACTTTATTATAGTTTTTTTATTACAAATATCTTCATTTGATTATGTACTTAGGAATTCTTCAAAAGAAAGATTTTTGCCTCTTTTCCGTTGATTTTCATTTGGCGAACTTCACTTAATTTATTTTTATTTTTAATTTGACTTTGGTTTAGTACAACACATTGTCTATGCAATTGTTGTTCTTTTGAAACTTTCTTTTTGGAACAGACCAATTCCTTTTTAAACTTTTCACTTCTTGGAATGATATACTCGGTTCTGTTTTTGATTATTCTTTTACTGTTATGACCGTCACCACTAATCTTAGTTTTTCATCTCTTGTAAAATATCATACTCGTCCGAGTCAACTTGAAGTAATTTCTATCTAGTGTGTTGTTTGTCCTCTTAATTGTCCTTCCTTGGTCAATGGTTCCTTCTTAAAAATTCACTGTTGATTGATTTGTCCTTCCTTACGAGTTTTGTATTCTTTTGGACCAATGAAAAACTTGTTTGATGTCCCATACTTCATGGATCTTGTTTGAACTCCTTTGATTTAAGATCCTTTATTGTTTGGTCTGATTTCTTTTAATCCCATCTTAATATTCTTGAATGTTCTTATGTGATGGCAATTTCAAGTGTATTCTTAGGATTTCGCTGTGGACTTTTGAAACAAGTTTTGGATTCTCTTAAGAAATCTAAATCGATTCTTCTCGCTTAAATTGCATCCATAGTTATTCTTTAAATTGACAAAGTTGTTTTAAAGTTGGCATGCACTGTTTTAAATGAAGTTTTGAAACCAACTGATAAGCAAATTTTTACCTTGGAGTTTCCTTTTCTAAATAGAGTTTAACTAGTTCCATATTTGTTATAAAACTTATACACTCTTGTTTGAATATAAGCTTTGGGAATTCTTGGACAAACCTTTGATTTCTTACAACCTTGCCGTGATTTCAGTGTATACCTTATTTGATTGAGTAACTAAATGTCTTTCAGAATTTTCAACATTGTGTGGCCTTAACTCAATTGATTCTCATTTTCTAAACCTCACCTATTTTGTCTTTTACTTGGAAACTATTTAGACAAAATGTAATTTAGTTTTCTTTTAACCACATTGCAGTTTTGGTGTATGTTTCTGTCACCCTTTTTGTGAAATGCGAGTTACATACTTTTCTTTTAGCACATGAGGTGATCCTCTTTCAGTTTTTCATTCTTTATATTCAAATGTATTTGGTGTACATAATCATAAATTTTTAAACCTTGAGAGTGTCATCACTAGCTTCAGATAACCTTCTTCTATAATTTTATACTTGTTAACTCAGCTTGATTAGTTCCAAACTACTGCCTTGCTTATCCTTTTTGTGTTCCTATCAGTTATCTCTGATTCGGGAAGTTATCCTTGAGTATGTTAAACTGAATTTCTTCCAATACTCTTCATGGATTGTACATCCTCGTTTACTTGTAAATTTAGCAGTTCTTTCAAAACTCTTGCGGAGATTATCCGTGTTGCTTGCCCTTCTTATTTCAAAGTCTTTTATCCTTCTGAATAAACTTGAGAATAGTTGTAATGTCACGTGCGATCTTTAGGAACAGTAATGCAAAGCTTTATTTCTTTAGAATGTGGTTTGTGGTTATGGAAGGGAAGGTATACACGGCTGCTTTTGCGGTTTTTAAATTATGGTTTTTGATTTCTAACTAGTATGGCATTGAACCATGTTGGAAAAGTTTTATGGTTTAAAATGATTTTCAAATTTGGTTTGAAACTTTCGGTTTAAATGTTTTTCTTTTGAAATTAAATCGAAACTCTTGGTCTGAATAATATGGTTTACAAAAAAAGTGAGTTTTACGATTTTCCTGATTTGTGATTTTGGTTTATAATTTATCTTATCAAAACGGAATTCGAATTGAAAGGTTTTGATTTAAGAATAAATGAATTTTTGAGCCTTTTGAAAAAGCTTTCATAATAAATTGGTTTAGATTGGGCTTGTTTTCACAGCTTTGCGAAATGCAGTCCTTGGTTTTGAGACTACGTCGGAAATTCTTGGTTTGGAGGATATTGTTTAAAAAGAAAAGTGAGTCCTCCGATTATGTTCATTTGTGAATTTGGTTTCCAAATTATCTTATCGAAAGGAAGTCAAACTGAAAAGTTTTTATTTAAGAAAACCATGATTTCAAATAGATGACTTTCGAGTAAACAATTTTTGGCTCTTTTGAAAAAGTTTTAACAATGAACTCATTTACATGGAACTTGATTTAAAGGTTTTAAAAAGTATTACAAAATTGGTAATTGTTTTAAGAAAAATTTTGGATGCGTAATGACGATAATCAGAGTGACACAGCGGAAGGCGTAAGGGAACGTCGACACGGTAGGATGATGGCAAACGAGGTGCCTTGGCAACTTGTTGGATTAGCAACGTTGAAAGTAGGATTCTTCGTGGGGAATATATATATATATATATCCCATCGTGTGATTCGGATTTTCGAGGGCGAAAATCTTTTTAAGGAGGGGAGGATGTAAGAACCCGCGTTTTCACATAAAACCATTTTAATAAAATAATTTTAGTGCCCAGAATAGATTCAAAATTTAGAAGTTTTAATTTAAAAATATAAATGAGAAATTTTGTTTCAGTGAATTTTTCTGAGTTGGAAAATGTATTTCTTTCGAACAGTTTTTGTAAAAATGCATACTGGCGATTAAGCCAGCAGTACCGGCTCTGGTCTATCCAGTACTACGTATTTTGGAAAAATAATATTTGGAAAGTGATTTATTGTCTTGAAAGGAGGAAAATAATTTAGAATCGAAAACCAAACACTAATCTTAAAGGTTTTGGCCCAAAATGGGCCAAACGGATCAAAAATGCTAACGGGTTGGACCAGACCCAAACTGGGCCCAAGGTCCAACATATATAAGTGAGTAAATGAGCCAAGGAAGCTCATTTCAGCACAAAGAGAGAGAGAGAGTTCGGTTAGAGTGAAGAGAGAGTGCTCTTTTCACCTCCGCCTTCCGGGAGCTATAACTTTTGATCCGGAGCTCCGATTGACGAACCGTTTGCGGCCACGCGAAGCTCTTGACGAGCTCTTCCTTTATATCTAAAAAAATCTGGTAATACTTCTCTCTTCACGCTCCAGTTTCGTGCCCTAGGTTCTGTTCATTTTTGGGTTTAGTTTTTGAGTAGATTTTGTGGTTTTGCTTGTTTAGGTGATCTCTAGTAGCGAGTAAATGTTGAATTTTACCCCTAATCACGTTGGGTAAGGTAAGACTTCACTAAACCCTTGTGTTTAGTTGTTTTATGCATCTTATGTTTTGATTTTAGTGATATATGTGTTGTTAGTGTGAGCCTTGGTGTTTGTTGGTGTTGGTTGAGGCATTGGAGCAAGCTTGGTGGCTTCGTTTTGATATTTGGAACATTTTGGGAATTGACCAAGGTATGGTTTCGATTTTCTTTATGTAATATGTAATGTTCATGGACACTTAGGCTAGTAGACCCTAAGATAGGATTGAATATTGTGGGCAGGGACGGACTTAAAGGGGGGCGAGTAGTGGCCTCGACCCCCCCCCCCCAAAATTTTTAGAAATTATATTTATATATGAGATATGTATTTAAAAATATAAAAAATATTATATAATTTAGTATTTTTATATGTATTATTTTTTATTATGTAATAGATTTATGTCTTAATTGTTTAATTTACTAATATTTTTCACTTAACTAATTTAATATCATATCCTCAAGTTTTTGTAACTTTCAAATTAGTTTTTATATAATAATTTCTATATTTATTTAAAAAAAATCATTTATTTATTTTATATTAACATATTTAAAATTTATATTATTATATTAATAATAACTTACGTAGTTATATTTTGGTAATCACATGATGTACTTTAGATATTTTTTTCTTATAAAAAATACTTATTTTTCTTCTAAATTTACGTTGTTGAAAGAAAAACTTTTATAAAAATATTTTATATCTTGTATTCTATAAAGGTATTGTATCTTTCAAATAATTAATAATTTATCATTTATTTTCAAATTTTAAAAAATTTTTGAAAGAATTAATTTTAATTAATAAGATATGTGATCATTTTTAACTAAACACGCTATAAATTATTGGTACTTTATAATTTTATAATGTACTATTGATATTGTTATATTTTTTTTATGTAACTATCATATTAAAAATAAAATTTTTAAAAAATTAACTCTAATAACTATATGTTAATTATTTTTATGAAATGAAAAAAATTTATCTAAAATTCGGCCCCTCCATACTAAACTTTCTGGATCCGTCCCTGATTGTGGGTGTATGAGTAATTATATGTGAATTAATGTTAATTGTTGGTGTATAGAATTATTGTGGATGATGATGATTACTTATATTGATGAATAATGAGACTTTTGAGAATTTAGATGATGAGTTAATGTGAAATATTTATGGTGGATTGAAATAAAGGATATTGATGATTATGGTGTTTAATGACATATATTGATGATGATTTATGATTGTTGGTTATGGTGGTTGTTGAGTATTGTTGGGTATCATTGGTGTTGATGTGCTTTATGAGGGATAGGGTTTGATCATGATTGTTGGAATTTATGAGGATTTGTTTTGGTGGTCGAGGTTGTTGTTTATTGATTATGATTATGAGTGTGAATTTATGATTTTGTAGAAAATTATGGATTTGGTAGTGAGATATGGTATAATAGTTGAGTAATTTAAGTGAAATTAAGGAGAACGATATGAAGAGGTAATGTGTTATGTGTGGTAGTAGTTTATGATGTTTGGGTAGGTTTTGATTTGGTTTTGAAGGGAAGGTTGGTTAAAATTGAGGTTATGAGGTTTTAGGTAAAAGTGGAATTTTGATGAACTTTGCTTGATCATAACTTTGGCCTTGGTTTTCAAAATTTGTTGAATTTGGTTTATATTTAAAGATTATTGGAAACCCTTCGATTTGATATAAAGTTTGCAAAATTTGGAATTTTGTAGAGGAAGTTATGATCATTCAAAATTGGTGTTAAAAATCTGAAATTTTGCAAAGTTGCAGAATTTCAGGATTTTCTGATATGTGCGCACGCACACCCTGTGAGAATTTTGACCTGTGCGGACGCACACACACTTGTGCGCACGCATAGGCAGGGAAGTGCATTCTGTTGGCAGCGCTAGCATAGCTTGAGCGCGCGCACATCAATGAAGAATTACGACCTATGCGGACGCACAGCCGTGTGCGCACGCACAAGTCGGGAAGGGACGTCTGTTAGGGGCGCTCGCACGGCTTGTGCGAGTGAACAGACTTTATAAATTTTAGTACCTGTGCGCACGCACACCCCTGTGTGTACGCACACTTTCAAAATCTTCCTGGGCGTGCGCACGCACACCCCTGTGCAGACGCACACGCCCTGTTTCATAAATTTAAACTTTGTTTTCAACTATTTCACCTTCTCGACAAGGTTGTAAGCTTCTATAACACCATTTTAAAGGTTTTGGGCCTACTTTTGAGTATGGGAATATGGGAAATAAGCTAAGGGTTTTAGTTGATGTTTGTTTGGAAAAGTTTAGAAAAACGGAGGCCTAGGTTTCTGGCGTACTGAAGGTGGTCCAATGGTAGGTGAAGAATGGTTGATGAATGAGATGAGAACTAAGGAACTGTTGAGTTCAGAAATGAAATGAGAATGAATAGTGGTTGTGAAGAGTCGAGGGCTCTGAATGAAGTGATGGATCCATCTTATGCTAAAAATGTTTTTAAAAACCACTGTACTACTTTTATTGAGATTTTGAGACGCTATGCGCCCGGGCAGGGGTTGAGGTTGGATCCCGCCTGTTCGAGGTAGCTGCGGCGGCATAAGGGTGGTGGTTCGTCCTGCTTGCGCTTAAATGTGAGGTCGGTGGCAATAGGTCCCGCTCGCATCCCTTCGAATCCATAGAGCGTGCAGGCACATGTACCTGGACAGTGATCTGAGCATTATATCTCGGGGGTTCCCATATGAGGATTCCGAAGGGCGTCGTCTCCATGGAAATGTGTCGGGTTGGCAGTTGAATCGACAATGTGATATCACAGCCAATAGGGCAGACATTCATCATGTGCATCTTATATATGCTTGCTTGCTTTGTTTACTTGAGTTTGCTTAATTGTATAACATGCCTATCTGCTTCTTGAACTACTTGTTGTATATGAATATTACTTGTGTTTTACTTGTTTGTATTAATTGTGATTATCTGGTGCTGAGGAGGTTAGGTAGGCGGTGGCGATGGGATCGCACGGAGGTTAGGGTGGCGAGGGCTGTGGGATACAGCGGTGTGACTAGTTTAGTTAGAATTCCCCCTAAGTTTAGATAACCCTGGTTTATGGTTTAAGTTTGTTATATATATTTATTTGTTTTGTTCTCAGCTTGAATATCTGTATGTGATGTGATGTTCTAGGATTGTCTTCGGCGTCCCGGAGCCTTACATCTTACATCATTGGGCACTATTACCATACTGAGAACCTCCGGTTCTCATTCCATACTTTGTTGTTATTTTTCAGATGCAGGTCGTAATCTACTTCGATGAGATTGCGGATATGGTGAGAGAGCGGAGTATGGTTCTTCCTTGGTTTATTTACGTTTTTCTTTGTTATAGTGGCTCTCACATCTTTTGTATATTTATCTTTATGGCCTTAGAGGCTTAATTGAGAGATAGGTCGTATAAGCTATTTTACTTCTAAATCTCTGTATCGTTCTATTTGTAACTAGTCGGCTTAAACTCCGCAAGCTGCGGCTAGTTCTCTATGATTATAATAATATTGTATATATATATATATATTTTATTCTTTCATCTAAACCTTGAGTCTTGTGCGTTAGTTTCGTGTGAACGTTTCGCGCTTTTGAAATTCTATTTTTGAGCTTACTCCTTCATCAGGATTCTAGATCATATTATTTCCTTCTATATACATATATATGTATAAGTCTTAGGACTGCCGTAATCTCTTATTAACCTTTGCTTTACGGCTAGAGGTAAGGCTTAGGGTAATCGGAGTGTTACAATGTCTGTATTGATTGTGTTAATTGTTATCATGTATTGTAAAGCCTGAGTTAAAAGAGTTGGTGGTGTGTACCCTGTATTCATTGAATGAACAATATGTAAAAAAATGATAAAATGTACCCTGCATGAGATTCACTGGGACAGAAGTTGCTAGTGGAGAGGATCTTCTCCTTGGTGATAATTTTGAAGGCCTTTTTATTCCATGATCCTAGATAGAAAAAATTTACATTACACATAAATGATGATTCACTTGAATCACAAAAAATTTAAGAAATGTAAATAGGTAGTTACCTTATGAGAATCTTCTACATCAGAAGCAGTTAGCTGAGATATATCTATCTCTACAGGTTGTGCATTAGAAGTGGCTGGTGCAATCTCAGTAGACTGCACAAGAGGATTGTCTTCTCCATCACGTTGGTCACCATCATCTTGAGGCTGCTGAAGTTGTTGCTCAGATGCAGGCGCACCTCCTTCATTTTTCTTCTTCTTATCAGCCTCGGCAGCAGCAGCATCACAAGCTCTCTTCTTCTTACAACCTCTCTTTGTATGTCCTTTATCACCACAGAAACTGCAAGTAAAGGGGCCCAACTGCCTCTTTAGATGAACATTATCTCCATTGTTACTCTGAGGCTTGGGATCAGCTTTAGACTTTTTAGATCCTCCACCACCCTTCTCATCAGTATCCATCTGTCTTTTCATCTGTAGTTTTCCAGGTTTCCTCTTTATTTTTGGTGCATGTGGCCTGTTACATTCTTCTGTATGCTCCCATAATGTTTGTCTAGGAATTGGATTAATATGATGATTATACGTTTCCTTGTATGACTCCATTGTTAGCAAGCGGTGACAAAAGTCTTCTGGTAGATTGTTAACCCGAGACAGTGCAGCACATGCATGCACACAAGGAATACCTGCATACAAACAACAGCCACAACAACCATGGGTTTTAGTCATATACCATTAATCAGATTATTACTATAGCACAAAAACAATTATTATAGCAATGCAAATAACCTGTAAGCATCCAAAATTGGCAAGTACATAGTCTTTTTCCTAAGTCCACCACATGATTAGTTGGGTGTCCATGCACCTCAAACTTTTTGTATCTGTTGTCCCCTGTCCAAATAGGCTTCCAATTCTTAGATTCTTTTCTAACTTTCTCCAGTCGACTCTTTATAACCGGTGTGAGCACTCCAGTGTGATTGTTTAGTTTCACCTTGTTCTTGGCTATGGTTCGCATTACAAACATTCGAACCTCCTCCAACAATGTTATAATGGGCTTGGCTCTTGCATCCTTGATCTTTGTATTGAACACCTCGCATGCATTGTTACAAATGCTATCCAACTTCGGCCTATGGCTGAATGTGCTTCTAGTCCATGCATCTCTTTGCCATTTATCTAAATATGCACATGCATCTTCATTCAGTCTTTTTATCTTGTCCATTTCATCCCTGAACTCTTGATGAGTCATTGCCTTTGCACATTCCCACAAAAGCCCCCTTAGTTGTAAATCCTTCTAACTCTTGTTAAAATTTCTCCACAAATGCCAGACGCAAAAACGATAGTGCACGTTGCGCATCACCTCTTGCACTGTTGATATTAGTCCCTGCCAGTCATGGTCATTTAATAACACATAGTGTATTAGTCCCTGCCAATCATGGTCGATCACCATAACAGTCCCTAACGTAAACTCACCCTCCCCATAATATTCCTTCACATTTAACATGAGTACACATAATAGTCCCTGACATTTAAGTCGATAGCCCATAGTAACAATGTACAATGGTAAAACAACACAGATAGTAACAATCACATGTTAACAGTGACAATAGGCGCACTAGACCATGCCAATCAACATTTCAGTCAAATAAATTTCAAACAGTTCAACAATTCAGTCAAATAACTTGCAAACTAAATGAAACCTTTCTGCACTAATATAGCATACATACTAACAAATGATAAAATCAACATTTCAGCCAAATAAATTGTATTAGTTCATTCACAACATAATTGTCATAACAACAATAACAGTTAATTAATAATAGGATTAATATTTGTCGAATATGCATGGTTACCTTTTGCATATCGGATATAAAGCACCAGCCATTTTCTTTGTAATGTCCCAAGTCTAGATGCAATAATTCAAGAAACCACTTCTAGTTCTCCCTATTCTCTATCTCCACAATTGCCCACGCAATGACGTAGATATGATGGTTCGCATCCTGTCCAACTGCTGACAGAATTTGTCCACCAAATTGAGTCTTCAGGAATGCTCCATCTAATCCAATCAAAGGACGGTAGCCAGCTTTGAACCCATTTTTACAACCACTTAAGCACACATACATTCTCTCAAAAATAACTTCTCCATTTGGTTGAGGTTTGGTACATATTTGCACTATTGAACCGGGATTGGTTTTTAGCAAAGTCAAGCCATAGTCCCTCACCATCTTATATTGTTCCTTTTCATCACCATACACTACACTTCTAGCATCCATCAAAGCCCTCGAGATTGAATTTTTGTTTAGTGTCAAATCAAAACGTGTTCTGAAATAGGTTGTAGCTTCGCAGTGTCTGAAGTTGGGATATTTTCTAATCTTCTTCACAAGCTTGCTGCAGACCCAATTCCTATTAGCAGCCCTATTTCTGTCTTCCCTGGGACATGTGTGGTTGTTATTAAAGGTTTTGATCTGCCAACAAGTGTCTTTATGGTCCCTTGATGCATAAATCACCCAAGGGCACTCCTTAACCTTACAAACTGCCATGCACCTTATATTATCGTTCTTCGCCAGGCGTATGCGCCTACCCTCTTGAATTGTATACTCCCTAACAGCTTCTCTAAAGTCCCACTTTGTGCCAAATTTTATACCCACCTCAAGATGAAATTCACCAAATCTTGCACTCTCCCTAAACACTGGACATGCGTCATCAGAATCGTTGTCTTCTTCTAGTTCATCTTCCGAATTTGGAGGAGTCTTCATCTCCTATGAGTGCCATGAATTGGCACCATCCGAGTCAGCTCCAGGATCTAGACCATATTCTACACCTTCAGCAAAATTACCAATAAAACCAAGATCCACTTCTTCATCACTAACTTCTTGCACAAATGCATCATCCTCGACCAAAATCTTCTCCTTTTCTTTAGCTAGAGGACCAACATTTCTCAATATCTTCTCATTCTTGTTCTTGTTCACCCTACTCCTACTCCCATTGTTGACATTCTTCACCCCAGTATCTGAATTAGAAGAGCTGTCTTCATCAAGATTTGGCTTAAAAAGGCTATCTTCTGCGCTCTCATAAGAGTCAGAAGGCACCTCGAAAGGAATCTCATTATTAAAAACTAGGCTTTGGAATCCTCTGGCAGTAGACCTTGTACAAGGTCTCCTAGATATACTATTTTTTTTGGGTTGCTTGGACTTGTTGGTTTTATCTGTTTTGGTGTTTTGGGTAGTCTTGATGGGCTTTGTGGGCCGGATGCTACCAGTGGGTTTGTTTGGCTTGACTCTACTGACTTTGTTAATGGATTTTTTGGTCTGATTTTGATTGTATGAAACTGTTGATGGTGATTGTGTACCTTTAGTGTTTGAGGCAACTTTGGTGTTTGGGGGTAATGGTTGTGTTAATCTTGGAGAATTCTTTTTCTGTTGTGTATTTCCCTCCAAAACCTTTGGCAGTGATGCTCTATGCTCGAAATATACATCAATAACTCCGTTATTGATCTTAGCACACTTCACCATCTCTCTTATCTCCTTATCATTATTCAAGCTTCTTAGTCCGTTCTCCAAACCTTTCCCAGGAACTTGCCACCAGCATTGCTTTATCTCATCATAACCAAGCTTTTTATGGTAGTTCCTTAGATAGAATACATCTAACGTATCCACATCTAGGTCACCTAAACAAGCCTTATTATCCGGATAATATACCATTGTTCCTTCTTGATCTTCTTTGAAATCACCCCCGTAATGAAACATAATATCCAACATCTCTTCCATCTGAAAAAAAAAATTCAAAACCCATTACTTGACAATCACTATAAACACAAATAGATTTTTCTGTCCTATTTACACTAACTATTCAATAAAAAAATAAAAAGAATAATATATGTACACAAACAGATTTTAGTGTCTTATTCACATAATTATTTGCAGTATATAGTCACTTTATTTAGTACAAGACATATACAATATTGACTCCTAGACACGAAATTTTTAATTGAACATGTATGTTTCAAGTTCCATAACATCACATCTTCTACAAACTTAATAAAGAGTATACTTTTGTGATAACATGTTGCTGTTTATTTCCAATCTTCTAATAAAATTAAAATGGCTTAAGTAAAATAGATCTTTTAAATATTCTCATCATTATACATAAGAAATGAATTAGACAAATTGTATATTATACAAGACAACTGCAGCAGAAGTATTTATAGTATTGTCTACATTACAAGTCATTACAGTATTCACTCATATAACAGACATCAACAGATAAGAGTTTTATCAAACAGAACACTCATGACCATGAAACAGAGCATTATTTTCAAACACAGCATGACCATAATCAAATAGAGCATCTCATGAAACCTCAACCTAATCAAACCATAGAACCATAGTAACAGAAAAAAAAAACCATAATTCCAACCACACTCACAACACAAGCATATACAAAAACCATCATGCAATGCAAAAAAAGAATAAAAAAAATTTACCTTTACAAATGGCAGAACCTCTTGTTTCTGATGCAGGAGGAAACCAACGATGAAGTGTAACTTGATTTTGATGTCTTCTGAGTGCAAGAATTTCAACCTCACCAATGGAATCCTAAGGAAGTAACAGAGCATTATTTTCAAATAGAGCATGACCATAATCAAACAGAGCATCTCATGAAACCCCAACCTAATCAAATCCTAGAACTATAGTAACAGAAAAAGAAACCATAATTCCAACTACACTCACAACACAAGCATATACAAAAACCATCATGCATTGCAAAAAAAGAATAAAAAAAATTTACCTTTACAAATGGCAGAACCTCTTGTTTCTGATGCAGGAGGAAACAAACGATGAAGTAAAACTTGACTTTGATGTCTTCTGAGTGTAAGAATTTCAACCTCACCAATGGAACCCTAAGGTAGTGGCATTCATGAAGAGAGGAGGAACAAGAAGAAGAAAAGAAGAAGACAGAGGGTGGAAGTGGAGAAGACAAGTGAAGGGAAGGTGTGTTTTTTATCAAGCCCGTTTCATATTTTATTTCGGGTCAAACGACGACATTTTTACCAAATTGGGGCACCAACCCAAAACGCCAACATTTTGGCTCTCCAACGTGGCAACTTCGTGACACATCAGATCGTCGGTCATGACTCATCACCGAAAAATTGTCCAGGGACTATTATGGTGCCCGGAGCCGTATCTGGAGGATTACAATGATGCAATTGGGATCTCAGGGACCATATCGGGTAACGACCCGAATCTCAAGGACTATTATGGGGATTTACTCGCACCTACGCATATTTATCTCTTCCAGTCTTCCTCCTCTGTGTTCATCCCAAATCTATTTTTGCTTCCTCCTTCTGCTTCTTGCGTTATCAGTGCCACTTCTTCATCTCTTCTTCGTTGTAATTCATGGTTCTCTAGATTTGCAGTCTCTCACTCTGAAGCCTTTTTGAAAAAAAAAAAACACGACGTTTATGGGATCACTACTTTGTGCGTTCTAAATTTTTTTTGGAGGAGGTCCCAATCAACATCAATGACAGAGAAAAAATCGACGGAATATATTCTTGTTATTTTTGTTTTTGGGTGAAGATTTTATTCTTTTTTTTTGAAAACCAGCTGGGTCCCAGTTTAGTCCGACCGATCGATTCTCGTTCTCTTTGTCAGTTTGATGGCGGGTTCTCTACTGGCAGTTTTACGCTGTAAATCGAATCACAAAAGTGGACAATTCTCAGTCGGATAGGTTCGACCGTTCGGTCTGATCCGATTTTTAAAACCATGAACAATAATCTTTATAATAAAGTGAAAACAGAGCAAGGAAGAGCGAGATTCTTGTTGCCTCCATTTATCACTGCGGCATTTTGTTGTGTTATCTGTAGGCAGTTTAAAGGAGGTTGTTGATGCTCCAAATGTCATGAATATGATTAAAGATACTAAGGCAGCACAAGAGGTACTATGATAACCAAATTATTGAACATAATACACTTATCCATTTGGCAATGCTCAACGATTTTCAAATATTGTTTATTTTATAATATGTTGAGACTGGAACTAAACTATTTGCTTTCTCTTTTTCTTGATTTTTATGACATGCTTTCAAATGTCAGGTTTCATTCTTGAGAGATTGTTTTCTTTTGTTGTCTTGTTCATGATATGATTAGAATGTTAAATTTTTTATATAAAAATTCTCTTGCTCCTAATAACTTTAGTATTAATTCTTTTTAAACATCTATAGGGTGAGATACTACAGATTTTGGTAAATTATATGATCTACATATAATTTCTATTTGCTCATAGCAATGTTATGTACTTGCATCATAAATTGCTGTAACGATTATGGGATTGTTGACAATGAAATTTTTAATGGATATGAATTGGTGTTTGATTTGACTATTGCATTGGCTTAATTTATGATAATGTATGGTTGATGTTGTGGAGATAAATTAGTTAATTGTTAGTATTTAAAAAGTTAAAATTTAAGTTTACCAGCAAATTTACTATCGGTTAAATTCGTCGGTAGTTATTAATTTAATTATTAGTAAATAATATATTACCGTTGGAAAATATCCACTGGTAATTAGTGGCGAACGAAAAAATTCACCAATAAATAGTTACCGGCGAGATTCATACCATCGGATTTATTCTGTCACTAAATCTAACAGTTTCCAATGACTTTCTTGTAGTGATGTTAGGTATCAAATAAATGACGTAGTCAAAATATAGAGATGCAAAAACAAAAAATTTGTATAAAATGTGAAAAAATGGAATAACTTTATTTGAAATTACAACTTTTTTCTATCATAAAAAAATTACAATAGTACTCTCTTTTGATAAAAAATAATATACTTCTCTCTAATTATATAGGATAATATCTGTCAAAGAAAGAAAAGATTCTCAAAAAAACTCAAATGTTTTACTGCTCTTGTTGGATGACCACTTGATGAGAAATGAAATGATAAAGTTTGATTTAAAGGCAAACTTCTATTACATAAATCACTCATAACATGAGGTTGTTAGTCTTCCTCTTCCTCCACCATCGAAATTTGATGGCTATTAATGAGTATTTTTCTCCTTTCATTGTTTAGTTTTTTTTTTCTTTTTTTGTTTCTTTTTCATAAAATTAGTTTTACTAAATTTACAATCTCTCACTTAAAGCTAATTTTGATAAATTCTATGAATCTATATTGTTCGTGTATCCAATAGACCATAGTAGGATTTACACCATTATTCAAACTTATTAGTATTAATTGGTTTTTCCATGACATCTACTAGGTTATCTTTAGTGTGAATCTTCTGCATATTTACACTTTGTATTATTTTCTGAAAAAAAGTGATATTGTACTCCAATGGATTTAGTCGTCTTTGAATAAAAGACTGGATTTCTTGCAATATACAAGGCACTCTGACTATTACAATACATAGAAACTTTTTGTTATTTGTGTTTGAGTTTCTCCATTAATCTTTGAATCTAAATAAATTTCCTGCATACTTGTATAGCTATCATATATTCAACTTCTATAGTAGATAAAGCTACAATAGTTTGTAAATTATATAGCCAACTCACAGTTTCTCCTACAAGTATAAACACATAGCCTATAGTTAGGGGTGGTAGCATGCACCCAACCCGATCCATTGTGAGTACTGAGTAGGGTTGAGTACAGAGCGGGTAGGGTGCGGGTTAATTCTCAACCCTATCTGACCAACCCGCACTTTATATATGTAAATGTTACGGGTGGGTGTTGAACCAATGACCTCTCACTTAGTGTAAAAGGTCTTTATCACTGAGTTAAGATCATCAATTGATAATTTAACACTTTTATACAACATTATATCACAATCCTACACTCAGATCATAGATTCACAGCCCCCAAACTCCTCAAGAAACCTTATCTCTGATTCTCTTCTCTCAAATCTCAATTTCTTTGCAACTCCGTGTTCCCCCCACTCCTTTCGTCGGTGCTGCTCGCTCACGTCTCTAACATCCCCGTCCAACCCCTCAAAGAATTGCGAGAGATATATTTGCTATCTCTGTGTTTATCGTTTCTTCTGAGTCTTCTTTTAGCACAAGTGGTCAAGTCATTGCTCCTCATCGTGGTAGACTTCAAGATACTGTGAAAGCTTTTATATGTAATCAAAACTGATTGTGGATAGTATATCGTCAAAGATCTTATTTATGATTCAACTTTTCTATTTGTTTATGTTAATGCTAAATTTTTATATAGATTGATTAATAAACAAAATTATTATCGTTGATTTTTAGGTAAAAAACTTGATTATCAAACTACAAATGATAATGATGATGATGATGATGATGATGATGATGATGATGATGTATCTGAAGTTATAGACTAGCTAGTGATGATGTTGTTGCAGCAAATGGAATGCTCATGGACTTACAATGATTTTATTTGTGTTTGTGTTGTTAATTTAAGCAAAGACTTTTATATAAAATTGAGCATTTGATGATTATGTTGTTTATGGGACGATTGTGTTATTTGTTGGATGATTGTGTTGTTTGTATTAAATTTTTAATTTGCATGCTCATTAGGTTATATAATAATATTGAATATTTGTGAAAACCCGCAGGTAGGGTCGAAAATACCCATGGGTTAACTGCGGGTAGGATTAGAGTTGGGTTACTCTCAACCCATGGATAGCGTTAGGGTTGGGTCCAAATTTTACCCTACCTATTGTCACCCCTACCTGTAGTAGATTTTTCTTTGACAAGATCACATGGAAAGTGTGAATCAACATATCTATTTTGACAATGATTTCTGAGAAATTGTACATCACGTAAGTAGAACACCCAAATATAGGTAAAGAAGAATAATTAGATTATTGCTTACTTTTCCATATCTCCATTGGTGTCTTCAACCTAATTATGATTGACGGTGAACGATTTATCACATAATAGGTGATTTTAACAGCTTCTACCTAAATTGACTTGGCTAAACCTGCAATTTGTAACATAGCTCGTGCTCTTTCTAGAAGAGTCCTATTCATTTGCTATGCTACACCATTTTGCTGAGGTGTGTGTGGAATTGTGAAGTGTCACTAAATACCTGCTTGCTTACAAAATGTTAGAAAATGACCATCTATATATTCTCCTATATTATCTAATCTCAAATACTTGATATTCTTTTCAGATTTAAATTCTAATTTTTCTTCGAATTTCTGAAATATCTCAAACACATCTGACTTCTTTTTTATCGAATCCATTCATAACCTCCTAGAAAAATCATCAATAAATGATATAAGATATTTTGCTCTACTTAGGACCATCTCCGATGACTCTCATACATCAGAATGAATCAATTTCAATATATGCTTGTTCCGAGTAATTGATCTACCAAATGTTAATCTATGTTGCTTGTTTGTAACACAATGCTCACAAAATGGTAAGTTTACCGACTTGAACCCGACAATGAGATTATCTTCCACAAGAATATTCAAGCCCCATTTTAACATGTGATCTAGTTTGCAATGCCATGTCATCATCATTTCTTTTTGGCTTGATGAAGTAGCTGATGCCTCTGCCTCTTACAAAGTATCTTCTGTAAACATGTATAGATTCATTGCAATATTTTCTGCTTTTATTACCATAAGAGAATTTTTAACAACTTTTAAGATTCTATATTCAATATGGGTCTTGCAAACAAGTTCATCTAGTTGCCCAATTGGCAATAAATTCTCCTTTAAGCTTGTCACGTGTTTAAATCCTTGAAGTGAACAAATAGAACTATCAAATATTTTTATTTTGATAGTACTAACTCCAACAATTTCTAAAGCATGATCATTTTTCATAAACATAGATCCTTTCAAGAAAGCTTTATATGTACAAAATCAATTACGAAGAGGAGTCATGTACCAAGATGCTCCTAAATCAACAACACAGACATCAATGAGTTGTTTGTTGCTTTTAGAACCAATTATTGCTTCACCATATAGGATTTTTCTATTATCAGAGGTACTTGCATCACATCATTGAGAACTTGATCCTTTTGTAACATTCTCTATACTCTTCTTATTCCGACAATCTTCCTTAAAGTGCCCTCTTATACCAAATTTGTAGCATTTGAATTACTTCCTTTCTCGTAACTTTGGTTTACTTTGGCCCACTGGAACCACATTCCATTGTTCTCCCTTTCGTCATCAACAATGCCTTTACTTGCTTTGAGCTCTCTAATCTATGTTCCTTATTCTTGTGCTTGGATTCTTCAAAAATCACAGCAGCCATACAATCAAAGGAAAGATAATTAGCCAAAACATTATTAGCTAAGTTAATAATGAGTTGATAATATGTATCTCATAGACTTTGAAGTAGAAGTTCTGCACGTTTATTTTCTGCTATGTTGAAATCTAACGATGAGAATTAAAAACATAACGTATGTAGATGGTTGATGCATGTGATTCGTTGTCAATGTGGATTCACTCATTCGAAGAGTATAAAGTCTTCTCTTTAAGAATATCTTGTTATGAAGTTACTTGACTTCATATAATTTGATGAAAGTATCCCAAATTTTCTTTATTGTCTTTTTCTCTACTGTACTTGACAAGACTAAATTAGCTAGTGTCAAGTGTAAGTTTGCAATGACATTGTCATTTATCTCTTATTTTTTATCTGTAATCCCAGCATACTACAAGAAAAATTTTGAGTACCGTCGGATTTAGCGTCGGACGTTAGCATCCATGACTCAGCAGTCTCTGCAGTCTCAACAAAGTGGACAGGATGCCGCTGATGGATCTGCGACCTCAGTTGTCGGCCTCGATTTGGTTTGGCACAAGACCGCCTCAGCCCTGTATAAGAACCACGTATATGGTATGGGGTCGTTCTTCACCAGTAGCCATTGCACCTCAACATTGAGGCCATCGTCAGGCTCCGCCACCAGTCAAGCCGTGCAACCCGAGGAACGCGTGGATTTTAGGCTCCAGGTGTGCAGGAGCTCCAGCGCAGCCTTCACCAGCAGGCTAAGGAGCTTAACGATTATCAGGAGAGATATCAGGAGATCCTTACCCGCATGACGTCTACGGATGAGCTCAGGCTGGAGTTTAGGGAGTCGCTGGAGCGGATGTAGCGTATGGAGGCTTAGATGGAGGAGTAACTTTCCAAGATGTGCGCCGCTGGCATTGACCCTGCTGGTGGCAGCGGTAACGCTGGTGGCACACGGACATCATCACCGCCTTCTACTCCATCGACTCATGGCCACAAGATTGATGACGACGACAACTACCTAGATCTGTAGATATTAGGTTTTTGTTTTATTGTTTTATATATTTATTTGATATACTTGACTTTTATTTAATTTGCATATTGTATTATTTAATTATTTTAAATAAAAATTCTTCATTATTCATGATTTGACCACTAATTGTGCAAAAAAATTTTAATTTAAAATTAAAATTGACAATTATTTTAAATTTAAAAAAAAACTGATATTATTGTTGGAATTACCGAAGGAATAATCTGATGGTAATATAGCGCGAAACAACATGTTTTTGGTGCCATTGTTACCGCCGGAAAGATCCACCAATAACAAATTGGTTTTTCAAGCAGGTGATCTGCCAGAGAGTCTAATGGTCAGACGAAATAAATCTGACAGTAAACGTTTACCAGCGAAGTTTATACCGTCTGATTGTTTTCGACAATAATTTTATTACCGTCAGATTTATTTGATAAATCCGATGGTACTCAACACTTTTCTTATAGTACGTATTTGTACCTTCAATTGCTAATTTGCTGCCATGCAGTTGTCTTTCCTCATAATAGCTTTTATCTTTAATTTCCAAAAGAAAAAATTATTCCCACTAAATTTTTGAATCTCATACTTTGATGCTATTTTTTAATATACAGTAACTTGCAACAACAAAAATTACTAATCAATAACTTTTAACTCTAATATTACTGTTAGGTACCAGATAAATGACGCAGCTAAAATATAAAGGTGAAAAAAAATTAAAAATATGTATAAAATATGAAAGAATTGATTAGATTTCTTTGAGAACTATAACTTCTCAATTTATTACAAAGAAATTACAATAACTCTATTTTGCCAAAAGAAAAATATACTTTTCTCTAATTATATAGGATATAGGTGAATACCTTTTAAAAAAAGAAAAAAATTCTTAAAGAAATTCAAATGTTTCTATTGCTGTTGTTGGATGACTTGATGAGAAAGTTAAATTTATAGGAGAATCTCTATTACATAAATTATCCATAACTTAATATTGTTAGTCATCATCTATCTCCCTCCAATATCAAAATTTGATGGTTATTATTAAAGAGTATTTTTCTCCTTTCAATGTTTGGTCTTCTTTTTTTTTCTATAAAATTAGCTTTACTAATTTTATAGTACAAACGTTGTTGTAACTAATTAAGTCTAACTAAGTTGATAAAATTAAAGTCCAACATAAAACTAACATGCGCGTGTATAAACGTACACGCTTTTTCTTATTGATATAGCACATAAATTTTTGTTAAAAAGTATATAAAATTATCGATATAGTACATAAATTTCTGTTCCTAGCACAAAAAAATTTTGTATATGACACATAAACTTGTGGATATAGTATAGAAATTTGTATATATAGCACCAAAATTCTTGCACATAAAATATATTCTTATCAATATAGTATAAAAAAAATTTCATAGCCTAAAAAATTTTACTAAATACTTCTATTGCCATTATTTTGGGTTATGTGCACCGAAATTTTTATGCTCAATAGTTTCACTGCACAACTCAAAAATTTCTTTTACTTGAGTTTTGTATTGTGCACATTAAAATTTATGTGCTCAGAGCTTTGCTGAATATATATTGGAGAAGAACGTGAAGAAGAAGTGGGTAAGTCAATGGTCTGAATATGTGATCCTTCAAAATTTTTTGTGTTGTGTATCAAAATTTGTATTTAGTAATTTTGTTAAATATATATATAAAAAGAAGAAGAAAAAAAAAGGAAGAAAAGAAATCAAATAAAAAAAAAGAAAAAAAAAAAGAGGAGGATGACAAGGACAACAATGATAACAAAAGAAGAGAAAGAGAAAAAAATGGAAAAAAAAATTAAACGAAAGGAAGAAAAGAAAAAGAAGCGTGCGTATATTAAAAAATTCTGTTACTGCCAATGTTTTTATACTTTAATTATGATTGAATCAATAATTTAATCTTTTGATTTCATACTATAATTACAAATATTCTTATTTTTATTTTCGGGAATATAATTCCATTCGATATATATGCATACTCTTGACATATTAAAATATACAATGAAAGAACTAATTTGGATTGATCGAGTGGTCATCTCATCACTTATTCGCTTAAATAAGTGTTGAGAATTCAAATCCTATATTATGCATACAACAACTCATTGATGACCAGCGACAAACTATTAAATAGAGCTCAGATCCACAATAAATTAGTCATTTGCCTATCAAACTAAAAAATACTGTAAACAACTAAAAAAATAATACACAATTAAAGTATAGAAAATTTTAGCTAAAATACAACAAATACTACTAATTAATAATTATGAGTAAATTAAAAGAAAAATATTCTCTAACATCCAATGCCAAAACTTCATTAAGCACAATACATCTAGCTAGATTTACTTTTAATACTTTAATTAATAATTTATTTATGAATTAAAAAAGATTAAAATTTTTAAAAATAAAAATTAAAACTTTACTAATATTTTTTTCTTAAAATGCTCTCGTTCAAATCTCATAATCCAACCCCACTCCTCGTATCCCTTACCTTTCACCTCAATCCCACCCTATCTTGTGACTCTCACTACCACACTTCTGTCATCATCGATCCACCATCGATCATACTTTTATCATAATCATTTTTAATATATCTCTCTTCTTTTTATCTCTCTTGTAAGAACAAAAGAAAAGAGAAGAATAGGGATAAAACAGAGAAAGAAGAGAAAAAAAAGAAGAAAGAATAAGAAAGAGACGGCGGCAGCAGAGACAAGAGTCGCCATTGCCGCCGAATAAGAAATAAAGGGAACGATGTTCCTACCGATTATGAACGAAATAGAGAGAGACTTTTAACCCCACGTCCAATTAACTTTTTTCTTACAACAGAAATTTATAATAAATTATCACATTTTTTTCCATTACTCTTTTTCCATTTAGCTCAAACTTTTTCATTGTTGAACATAATAAATTATCACATTTTTTTTCATTATTCTTTTTCCATTTAGCTCAAATTTTTTCATTGTTAAACATAACACTTTTATTAGTGTTTTCAGTTCCACATAATTCTTGATCATCTTCACTTATATGAATTAGGATTTTATTTTAATTTTATTTTTAATTATTAGTAAAATATTTTAATAATTTTAGTTATTTTAAATTCTATATTCATTTTAAATCAAATAAGATATTGAGACATAACTCAATTCTATACACTTTACATAAAATATAATATAAAAAATTAATTTAATCTTTATTTTTCAGTCTCCATTTCTTAATTTTATCTCTTAATTTTAATCTCTCTTCCAAATAGGCAAATAGAGTCGTAGTGTAATGTTCTTTCCATTTGGTTGTTAAACCAAAAGCTATATAAGACATATCACTTTCTTTGCAATAAGTAGTGTATATTTTTCAAACATCACATTTTTTAAAACGAAAATACTACTTATTCTTTAAATTCCAGTCTTTGATCGGCCTTTAAATTTAACAATATATTATTTTAATTTTTTATACCCACTTTTACGGTATTAATTATTCAAAAATTTTAAAAAGTTGTTTGCTTTTTATTTTTTATTTTTTCCAAAAACTGAATAAAAAATAATTTTTAAAAAATATCTAGTTACACTATTTTTAAAATTGTGTATTGTTCTAATTAAATTCTCCTCTTCGAAAATAGATCCTCTCAATTGTTGAAAAAAATTGAAGAAATAAAGTGTTATCTATAACTTTTTAATACACTTTTTCTCATGTTTTCTTTTGATCCTACTTATAACAATTAATGGTAAAAGATCAGATTTTATTCTCTCAATTATTAAAAAAAAATTGAGAGGATCCATTTCCCCTCTCCCCTCTTCTTTTATGCAGGTGAATCAGCCTGCTTATTATCCCTCCTTCTCTGCATACATTTTGTCTTTTCTTTTGAGTGTCTGCTATATTGATGGAGTCAAGATAGATCCATGCCACCCAGCACCATCTAGGCTGAACAAGTTATTTTATTTTATTTTTTTAGAAGAGGTTTTCAATCATCGTTTGTTGCACAATAATACAATAGTGAACTTGAGACGGTGATCAACATAGCCTCGGAATCATCGAGAAAAAAAAGAAAAAATAAATAGTGGGATATATGTGTATATAATAAGTTGGATTAAAGATAAGGATAAATATAGTGAGATTCGCACAACAACAAAGAGACAGTAGATGGTAAGCTAACTCATATTATTAAAGTGAATCATCAGAAATAGATGTAGGAAATTAGGTTTAAATGGGAACATCTGAAAAGAATCACAATCCCTCCATTGGATATTCTAGGCTGCTGTGCTTAAATTATATCTTTGCTTCATGAAACATAATTTGGAGTCAACTACTGTACTCTCATGGAAATTTTTAATCCTTTACCGCATAACAACTCTATTTTTTCATTATAACTAACCCTACGTTACATATTCATTTGGATTTCTTCAAATTTAACTAACTTCCGCTACAATATAATAAATCATTTAAAGGTCACCAAACAATTACCAACGAACTTTCCTTGTGAGTTGTGACAATAAATTAGTGAAGGTCAGTGTTTGACTCAATTGCTTACAACTTTTTCCCTTTAACCCTAACTGCTCTTGACATTTTGTAGACACACAAGCTAACTTTCTATATAAAGGTCGCACTATGTATGGTTAAATGGATAAGTCTAGAAGAGGTCCAATTACTTTAAAGAGTAATGTAATTTGCTAATTCACTAGTTCTAAAACTACACATCAAATTTTAGCGACTAGGTCTCAAGAATATATACCAACTCCGAAAAGTAGAATGAGGAGAAAAAATCAAATAAAAAAAGAAGAATGAGAAAAAAAAGAAGATGAAAACGACAATAATGACAATAAATGAAGAAAAAAAGAAAAATAAAAAAAAATTAAACGAAAGGAGAAAAAGAAAAAGAAGCACGCGTATGTTAAAAGATTCTATTACCATCAATATTGTTATATTTTACTTATGATCGATTGAATCATTAATGTATGTAATCTTTTAATTTCATAATATAATTACAAATAGAGTTCTGCTAGGGAATTAACTAGGATCCAGTCAACTTCTGCTAACTTTTTAATAAACTGGATCTCGAAATCCATCTTAACAAAGATAAGTTAATATATATAAATATTTTTTTTGCTAATTATTGTGATATTTCTTTTTCATATTAAATAGATATTTTTTAATGTATTTTTCGAATTTTTTATATTATAGATGTGGATATTTCTATTTTTTTAAGAATTATATGGGTTTTTTTAAATCGTATAGCTGGGCATTTAATTATAATTAATTGAGTTGTTTAATTCTTGGCTGATTATACACTTAGTTATCTATACTTTTCCTTACAAATATTCTTATTTTTATTTTCGGAAATACAATTCCATTCAATATGCATACTTTTAACATATTAAAATATACCATTAAAGAATTAACTTGGGTTGGTTGAGCGGTCAATTCATCACTTATCCACTTAAATAAATGTCGGGCGTTCGAATCCCGCCTTGTGCATACAGCAAGTTATTGGCCAGCGACAAACAATTAAATAGAGCTCAGATCTGTTACAGATTATTCATTTAACTATTGAACTGAAAAATACCGTGGACAACAAAAAAAAATAAAACACAATTAAAGTATAGAAAAAACTACAACAAATACTACTAATAATTATGAGTAAATTAAAAGAAAAATATTTTCTAACATCCAATGCCAAAGCTTCATTAAGCACAATACATCTAGCTAAATTAATACATATAGCTATATTTACTTTCAATATTTTAATTAATAATTTATTTATGAATGTTTGCGGCCCAGCCCAGTTGGCGCTCCGTCTAATCCGACCCGGCATGCGACCCCACCCAACCCGAGCGGCCGGTATGCGGGGCATCGCACGTCCGGACCCTGACCCGGACACCTTTTCTCTAGGAAGCCAGCTACCTGACAGCTGGAGTAAGGAAAGTTTCAGGAAGGTGGGTCTATCCTCGTGGGACCCACCCCACTGATAGGGTATATATGGGGAGGGCTTTACCCCTCCTCCAAGATACGTCACTAGCACCCCTAATCTCATAGCTGCTGCGTACTTCCTGACTTGGGCGTCGGAGTGTCATTGCAGGTAGCTCCCCCATACTTCACAAAGAACTCGGGAGATCGTCTGCCCACGCGTTTCGCACACAGGCTCAGGTCTAGGCTGGTTCCCACTCCCTCACCTGGAGCACCACTCCAACCCGTTCGAAACCTCGAGCAACCGAACAGAATGAAACATTACATTTTAAGGTTGTGTTTGTTTTGAATTATTAAGATTGAGATTTAGAGACTAATATTCAGTATCATATTTGGTGATCATAAATTGGAACTAAAATTTCAGTTTTAAATATAAAATTTAAGTCTTTTCAATACTTCTAAAAAGTGGAATATAAAGGACTAAAATTTTTAAAAATGGATATTAAAACTTTACTAGTATTTAATATAAAAATTTAATTTAATCTTTGTCTCTCATTTTTCATCTCCAAATTTCTATTTTTCAGTTTTAATCTCCCAAATACGGTTCTCTGCATTTAGTTGTTAAATAAGATATGTCACTTTTCTTGCAATAAGGTCCAGTTTGGGTAAATAATTTAAATAAGTTTTTTTGAAAAAAAAACTTACAACATAAGGACTTTTATTAATAGCAGCTTATAAATAAGTTATTTTGTGTTTGGATATTTAGTTATAAAAGTACTTATTTTAAAGTTGTAGCGTTTGGATAAATAACTCAAAAAATAAATTTTTTTTACAGAAGAGAATGAATATTAAAATAACGATGATAACAAATACTTTCCAATATTGAATGTTGATTTTACATAACCTAATCACTAATATTGTGTATGATATGGTAGGTGAAAATAAAAAATAAATATAAAATATGTGTCAATGTATATTTTGTTGTTGTTTTTTATTTTTTTACTCCTATTAGAATCTCTTCTCTTTTATCGAGATCAAGAACTTGCTATAATTAACTATGAAAATAATAGCAAGCTATAATAAAATCACATATGAAAAAAATAAAATTTAAACTGAAATTTTATACCACAGTTAAATACAAATTTAATAATAAAAAATAGAGTGATAAAATGATAAAAAAAATACTTAGAAGGAATATATGCAGTAGGTTGTTCAAATGCAATATTGTCTGAAAATGGTGGTGGAGGATCATCAATACTTCTATCAGATGAATCATTACGTGAAAATGGTGAGGTTTGGAACATTGCGTGAGAATGATGGTGGAATTATGGTGGAAGGTCAATACTTCTAGCAGACCTTGCGTGAAAATGGTGGTGAATGGTCAGTATTTTTCACAAAGTGAAAAAGGAAAATAGATTTTTTTATGTTTTGAAATTAAATTTTTTTTAAGTAAGTGGTAGAATGACTTATGAAAAAGTAAAGAAGTCATATATTTCTATTTTTCAAAAAACTGTAAATTAATTTTTTAAAAAATTAAAAATTTTTTTTAAAATGGTATCAAACAGACAAATTATGACTTTTTATAATTTAAAAGTAAGAAAAAAAAAGTAGCTGTTACTTCCCAAAGGGACTTTTAAGTAGTGCATATATATTTTTCCAATCACATCTTTTAAAATCTCGAGTGTCTGCTATATTTAAGGAGCAAGATAGATCCATGCCACAAAGCACCATATAGGCTGAACAAGTTTTTTTATTTCATTTTATTATTTTAAAAGAGGTTTTTCTATCATCGTTTGTTGCACAATAATACAACAGTGAACTTGAGACGCTGACCTCGGAACCATTCGAGGAAAAAAAAAAGAAAAAGAAAAAATAAATAAAGTGGGATATATGTGTATATAAGAAGTTGGATTAAAGATAAGGATAAATAGTGAGATTCGCACAACAACAAAGAGACAGTAGATGGTAAGCTAACTCATTATTAAAGTGAATCATCCAATAAAAGAAAAAAAAATTATGCAACAAACTTCTAATTTCTTTCCTACAATAAGAGAAATAGATATAGGAAATTAGGTTTAAATGAGAACATCCGAAAAGAATCACAATCCCTCCATTGGATATTCGAGGCTGCTGTGCTTAAATTATATCTTTGCTTCATGAAACATAATTTGGAGCCAACTACTGTACTCTCATCGAAATTTTTAATTCTTTACCGCATAAGTGCATAACAACTCTCTATTTTTTTTATTATAACTAACCCTACGTTACATATTAATTTGGATTTCTTCAAATTTAACTAACTTCCGCTCCAATATAAAAATCATTTAAAGGACACCAAACAATTATCAACGAACTTTCCTTGTGAGTTGTGACACCCAATTGCTTACAACTTCTTCCTTTTAACCCTAACTGCTCTTGACATTTTGTAGACACACAAGCTAACTTTCTATATAAAGGTCGCACTATTGCATGGTCAAATGGATAAGCCTAGAGGAGGCCCAATTACTTTAAATAAAAATAAGATTTTGAAATATGCATTAAATATACTCTAAAACCACCAAATATTTCATAGTCTCGTGAGAATAAAAATAATGTAATAAATTAATTATTTAGAATTTAATTCACATAATACTCTATATTTAAATAAAATATATAGGGATATTTATTTCATATGTTAAATACATATATAATTAATTTATTATTCAATAATAATAAATAGAAATATTTTAGACTTTTACTTTATTCAATGAATTAAACTACTTTATTTTG
>NC_029790.2:16967119-16978331 GCF_000816755.2 Arachis ipaensis | reverse complement strand
TATTGTCTCTCTACCTACATATTATTAGTAACAATTAATTAATAAATAATAATCAAAACAAATATTTTATTTTAATTAAAATTAAATTGATTATATAAACTCACCCATTTTTCTTATTTGTTTATGAGTATTTACTCTCTTTACCTGCATATTATTAGTACCAATTAATTAACAAAAAGTTTATTAAATGTTACCTAACTTTTAAAGTTGACGATCAAATAACATTTTTAAAGTGAGTACTTACTTAAATCTGTAGATAAAATGAATAAAAGAGACCAATTCAACGTGAGATTATATGATTATATACTAAAAATAAAAAAAAAGTTTAGTCATTAGCATTTATTAAAATTTAACTAGTATTTAATCAGTAAAAAAAATGAGTAATTTCACATTATTAGATATATGTAATCTCATATCATTAAAAATACTAATAATAATTAAATCTGCATTTGTTTTCAGAGACAGGACGGACATTAAGACAGAGACACATAGATACAAAATTGTGTTTGACATAGGAAATATGAATAGAGATATTGTATCCAAAACACTAAATTAGTGTATTTTGTGTCCACCCTACCCTAACAAAAAGGACATGGTAATACTAATAAAGGACACACGTTATTTTTTATTATTTTTGTTAATTTTTCATAATTATATTTTTTATTTTATATTTTTTATCTCACATTTTTTTAATAAAAAATAAAGAGAATAAATTAAATTTTCATAATTTGTATAATTTATCACCAAACAGAATACAAGAATACAAAATTTTATTTAAACTGGCTTTAACTTATGGGGAGCATCTTCTTATATTTTAAAATGTATTATTCTTTGAACTAGCATGCACGTAGTTGTTGAAGAATGGTTCCGCAATGCAAATACTATAGAATAATATTCATTACCTGCAGCGTGGATAAATTGCAAAGCCACTTCAATGGTTCCATGCTATAAATAGCGAGCTTTCCATGCAGAAGATATTCAAGTCTCTCACAATTAACAAGCAATTATATACAAAACTATAGAAATATATAGAAGCTAGCGAACTAAAAATGAAAGCTACATACTTGCTGGTTGCATTCTTGGCTCTGGCCTCTTTTGCCTCTGCCTATGATCCCAGCCCTCTCCAAGACTTTTGTGTTGCTCTCCCCGATAATGGCATCAAAGACGCTGGTATCTGTGCATATATACATTCATATTCTCCACATAATCACATAGTTTTTGTTACTCAAATTATATTTCAATTAGTTTCCTTTCAATATTATGGTTAAGCTAAGCATCTTATGACTACTAGTTGTTTTTAATATAAGATTTTTCACTTTGCAGTATTTGTGAATGGAAAATTTTGCAAAGACCCTAAAGTTGTGCTGGCTGAGGATTTTTTCAAGCACGTAGATCCTGGGAATGTTGTTAACAAACTTGGGTCAAAAGTAACTCCAGTGACAGTTAACGAACTAGCAGGACTCAACACATTGGGTATATCACTTGCTCGCATAGATTTTGGACCTAAGGGTTTAAATCCTCCTCACACTCACCCACGAGCCACTGAGATATTGATAGTTATTGAAGGAACTCTCTTAGTTGGATTTGTGACTTCCAATCAGAACAACACCAACCGTCTTTTTACCAAAGTGCTCAACAAGGGTGATGTGTTTGTGTTCCCAATTGGCCTCATTCACTTCCAATCTAACATCGGTTATGGCAATGCTTTCGCTATTGCTGGTCTTAGCAGTCAAAATCCAGGTGTTATCACAATTGCAAATGCTGTGTTCGGATCTACTCCACCTATTTCTCCCGAAATTTTGGCTAAAGCTTTCCAAGTGGACAACAACGTAATCAACTATCTCCAAAAGCAGTTTTGGTATGATAACAACTAGTTTGACGACAGAGAGCACTCGTCATTGAATAATTCTACTTGTACTTTGATTTAGTGTATGTTATGCATATGCTCATGCAGTTCAATGTAATAATAAAACGCATGAGGGTTATAATTCATTGAATAATTCTACTTGTACTTTAATTTTAGTGTGTGATTTTAATAAAGGTGATTTTAATTTTAGTGTGTGATTTTACTTGTACTTTAATTTTAGTGTGTGATTTTATTGAGTAACAAAATGAACATCCCCCATACTATCTAGAATAACCATAGTATTAGGGATAATAAAGATTTTGGAGTTCACTAAGGATCAAACTTTTGACTTTTCGGATCTAGCGTTCTAATACCATGTCATGATACCACTCATTCTAAAAGTTTCAGCTGATGAGAAAAGGCAACACTAATGATTATATCTCTAATACTCCATAAACCTCCATTGTACATATTGTACAAATATTCCATTGGCTTCTCATACTTTTCGTATGGGTTTTTTACTCTTAATTAATTAGGTGTCATCATCTGAGCCATTAATTAAGTAAAATTTTCAAAGGTTCAATAATTAATGAAGTGAAATAATCAAACCTTTTAATGAACCTATAACATAAACATACTATATCATACTCTATGAATAGTTAGTGTATATATATACTATATAATTTAAAGGGGTAGTTTGCAATTTTAATTTCTTATCTCTAAATTGATGTAAAAGAAAAACCCTCCATATGTGTCTCGCATTCAATCTGCATCTCTGAGAAAAGAAATACGCTTAACCTCCACACACCCAACCCTCTTTTGTTTTTATTATTTATTGTATGTTATATAACACCTTATTCAACTCGAGGTTTATTTTGCAAGCATTATTTCTTTGGAGTTACAAGAGCCAATACTGATACTCTGTTTCTCTCTGCTAGGTACCGCCATCGACTGAGGAAAGGTCAAAGGCTAACTTTATGTGGCTCCAGTAGTAAAATTTGTCAACCTAATAGCTAAACCTCTGCTTGTGACGAAACTGTGACAGGTGGAAGCTAGTTTACTATCTTTATTTTTTAGCTGCTTTCGAATTAGGTGCGGGTGATTAAGTAAGGTTGTCTCTCTCTAGTAGTTCAATATTTTACTCATTCAAGCTCAAGTTTTGGTTGTTATCAAGGTATCTCTGATTCAATTTTTTTATTAATCGAGGTTAGTTTAATTTTCATGAAAGTCTCTGTCTTTTCAATGTTTCTCTGTTTAGGGTGTTGCGTTGCTATTCTGGAATTTAGATTTTAAGTCACATTTGCTAGTTCTATGTTGTGACTAGGTTTGACGTATTAAAATTAAAATGTTATACTCGACTCGTAAACAATTGGGTTAGTTTAAATAGGTTTGGTTCCGGAAATTATAGCTGCTACTAATTAGGTTAGATTAGCTGTCCGTAGTTGCTGCCTTTGGTTCTGTTTATTCACATTTTTGTTCACTATCCTAGATTTTGGTAGGCATAAAATTATGTCTACATACGGGGATGATGTTAAGAATGATTCTGATAATGATTTGGGTGATGATTTTATTTATGAACCGAATTCACATGATGATGTTGAAGATGATGATGTTGATTCGTTAGATTTTACTAACAAGAGTGAACATGATTGTGATGTTAAAAGAATATCAGATTTAATGGTGGAGGATATTTGGAACCTGGAGTTTAGGACAGAGGATGAAGCTTGCCAATTTTATAACGCTTATGCTTGTTGGCATGGCTTTGTAATGAGAAAGGATGACATCGTTAGTGATAGGGAAAGTAAAATCATTTGTAGGCAACTTGTTTGCAATAAAGAGGACTGCAGGAATATGAGATATCTTGATCTGGAGAATAGATCATGGGAGGCAAGGTCAATCACACGAATTAAGTGCCCAGCACGGCTTAAGGTTAAGGTTGACTACGGTTGTGGTAGATAGAAAGTATCATGTTTTGTGGAATCTCACAATTATAATTTGACGCCCCCTAATTTGCACATCTTCCAGCCAATCGTTGACTTACTATTACTGATAAAATTCAAGTGGAGAATCTTCATAATTTTGGTGTCAAGATGTGCCATATTATGGGATATATTGCATTTCAGAAGGATGGATATCGTCATGCTGGCTTCACGCGCAAAGATTTATACAATCACATTGATCGTTATCGTAGATCAAAAGTAAAAAACGGGGATGCAAATGTCGCAATTAACTATTTGATTGGCAAGTCAAACAACAATCCGTTTTTCTTTGGGAAGTATACGTTCACTAGTGACCAAAGGCTCAAGCATATATTTTGGGCAGATGGGCAATTAATTGTCGACTATCACTGCTTTGGAAATATTGCTGCTTTTGATTCAACATACAAAAGGAATAAATACAACAAACCTTTGGTCATATTTTCCGGATGCAATCATCATGGGCAAACTATTATTTTCGGCTCCGGTTTACTATCAGACGAAATGACATACACATCTAAGTGGTTGTTGGAAATGTTTGTTGAAGCGATGGATGGGAAGCTTCCTAAAGCAGTTATAACAGTTGGAGACCTTGTCATGTGAGATGCAATAAAGAATGTTCTTTCTGATACGACCCATCGGTTATGCGGACAGCATCTTCAGAGAAATGCATGTGAAAATATAAACATTACAAGAAAAAAGGCCTATGGCCACGCTTTTTTCTTGCCACGCTTCAAAAGCGTGGCCAAAAGTGGTCAATGGCCACGCTTTTATAAGGGTGGCAATAGATTAGAGATTTGGCCACTTTTTTTATTGCCACGCTTCAAAAGCGTGGCGAAAAGTATCAACGGCCACGCTTTTGTATGGGTGGCAATTGGTTAGAGAAACGGCCACGCTTTTTTTTGCCACGCTTCAAAAGCGTGGCCATAGAGAGAAACAAGGACATTTTGAAAGCGTGGCGACAGGGTTTCATTACGGCCACGCTTACAAAGCGTGGCCATATCCTAATACGCTTTTGGCACGCTTTAAAAGCGCGGCCAAAAGGTTCTTTTCTGCCACGCTTCAAAAGCGTGGCCGTAGAGCAAAACAGTGACGTTTTAAAAGCGTGGCGAGAGGGGCTCCAACCCATTGACCCTAACCCGGCCCCTGACCCGGCTCCCAACCCGGCACCAACCCGGTCCCCAACCCAAAGACACTAACTCTAATCACTCGAAACCCTAAGCCTGAAGAGCGCCTCCCATTAGCCTTAGCCCTTCACCCTTCACCCTTCGCCCTTCGCCCTTCGCCCTTCGCCCTTCACCCTTCGCCCTTCGCCCTTAGCCTTCGTCACTCGAAACCCTTCACTCTTGGTTCTGAAGCTCCTTCGTTTCTTTCTCCCTTTCTCCCTCCGTTTCTTTCATTCACAAAAACTCAGCCAAAAAACCCTAGCACTGTAAGCCTACACCATCGCCGCCGCAAGGAGTGGCATACTGCTGTCGTCCGTCCGTCTATCTAGCTTCCTTCGTGCTCCAAGTCTTCAACCCCCGTTCGCTGTCACCGATCGCAGCTGCTTCCTTGAGCTCGGCGTCCGTCGTCTTTGTCTGCTCAGCCGCGCTTCCGCCGCCGTTGGTTGCCGTTAACGTTCGCGTCTTCGTTCAGCCGTCGTCTTCATTCGCGTTCTTCGCCGTTCAAGTTTGCTCGGCGTTCACCGTTCGCGTTCGCGTTCGTCTGGAAGCCACGTTGCCCTGCTTCAAACTCTGCGACCAACCCGTGCGCTCCACCTAGCTGTCGAACTGCTCTCTTTTGTCGCCGCTGTGAGTTCCCTAAACCCACCACCAGACAATACACTCACACAACACCAATACTCTGCTTGAAACTCTGCAACTTCTTATTTCTATTACAATAAGTAACTATTTGATTTGGCAGTGGTTTGGATCTTTTTCATAGACTGAATTAAAGTATACAATATTATGTTCTCTTCTCTATCACATTGATACTAAGCTTTGAATTCTCTTATTTCGTTTCAAGTTTACCGCACTCAACATGTTTGATGAAATGCTTTAACCATATTTCGGGTTGGTTTTATGAATAATCTTGATACTAGTATCTAGTAAGCTAATTTTATGAAACCATCCTTATTTAGTTATACTGAATTACCACTTATTTATGTTTTCCACTCTATTGTTCAGCATAATTAGTTTAAAGATATAATTGGTCAAAAATAATTAATATTTTCTTGATATTTAAATGTGACAGGTAATTTTAAACATGAAAAAGAACTTCTAAAATGGCAGATACAAAATAAATTGAAGGGTAACTTTTCTGGTGGAAATTGGGTTATGCTGGACTAGTATTTCGTTTTCCCCCCTTTGATTAGTTCTTTTGGGATTTTGATAACTTGTGAAGGGTTATTTTAACTTTCAAGTTTGTTATTTTGAAATACGCAAGCATTCACAGGTGACGGTAGAAATACTGAAACAAATTTTTTGTTCCTCATAGATAATTTGCTTATCTTGAACATTTTATGAAATCATGGAGATGTCTGATGGAAAGATTGTAAAACTGTTTCAATGTATGGTTTATGCAAAGGAAATCACCTTGCTTTTGTTTATTATCTAACTTTTGCCTCTTACTATTTATAAACCTTTTCCCTGTTTCAGAGACGCCCGGAACAGCAGAGTTGCTCTGTTTGACGGCATTGAGGAGGGAGGCATCCGAGCATCATCACTTTACTCCTCCTATAATGAAATTGATGAACAAGATAACGAGCGAGCAATGGGTGGATTGCAAGATAGAGTCAGTTTGTTGAAAAGAGTAAGTTTAATTTTTCTTGTAAAATAATCTAGACCTAAGTTTGTTCTTCCTGTATATTATACTTGAAGAACGCTGTGAATTATGATCATTTCCTCATTTATTTCTTTTCAGCTGTTGGTAACCTTCTCATTATTTTGATGTGTTAACGTGTTGTTGATGTGATTGTAACAGATCTCAAGTGATATACACGAGGAGGTGGATAGTCATAACCGGATGCTGGACCGCATGGTTTGCATATAACTATAAAAAATATTTACCATTTGCACTGCTACTTTTTTGTTCTTCTTTGATAAAATGTTGGTATTTGTTTAGGGGAATGACATGGATTCTTCAAGAGGAGTTCTTTCAGGAACTATGGACAAATTCAAAATGGTATGTGGATTGTGGAATTGTAAAACCATATGGCTTTTGCAGTAGAGTTTTCATCTGGTTCTGATTTTTCTTTGTATTTGTTTTCTTCTCTACTTTTTTTCCCCACTCTTTTAATTATGTTGTACCTTCTTTCAGGTCTTTGAAAAATTTAGAATAGATTACACACATCATTATGTGTTAATGTTGTTTATCTTAATTTAATTTGTAGGGTCAAGTAATCTTTGCTAGTGGTAGCCCATTTGATCCTGTTGAATATGAAGGAAAAGTCTTTGTTCCTGGACAGGTTTCATTTGACCTTTGCTACCTACACATTTTGTTATTCAATATAAACATCTCAGTGGCTGACCTTTATATATTTATTTTTTCATTTTATTTTTTCGCGCTTCCTGCATTGCTGTTCAAGCCAACAATGCTTACATATTCCCTGGTTTTGGCTTGGGTTTGCTCATCTCTGGTGCAATCCGCATCCGCGATGAGATGCTCTTGGCAGCCTGTGAGTTCATTCAAGCTAAGAGAGATTAAATATACTAAAATCAATTCAATCTAAATTCCAAGAAGGTAGAACCAAGAACTCACTAACGGTTTCTTCTTATGCAATAGCTGAAGCTTTGGCTGCACAAGTGTCACAGGAGAACTATGATAAAGGACTGATTTACCCTCCATTATCAAATATCAGAAAGATATCAGCACATATTGGTGCTAACGTGGTAGCAAGGCATATGAACTTGGTTAGTTTCATGAAATGTTTTGAGTTTCAGACAACTTTGCTCTGTTTTCTTTTCAATACTTATATCTTTTGTGCTGTGTTTGGTAAAACAGGTCTTGCTTCTCATCTACCTCGACCTAAGGATCTTGTCAAATATGCAGAAAGTTGCATGTACAGCCCAGGCTACAGAAACTACTGTTGAGATTTTTGAACCATATTATATCATGTTTTGTTTAGTTTAGTTTCAAAGGCTACAAACTATGATTCAGACCAAAGCTTGTGGCGGCTTCATGAACTAAACCAAGAAGAACATATTAGTAGTGTGCTCTCCGCGGTTTTACAGTTTTGATATACTTGTTAGGAACAGATTCATTTTATTGCTAAGATAGATTGTTGTACAAGGCATCGCCATAGGAACTTAAATTCTTCAACCAGTTGTGAGAGAAGTTTGCTAATTCTTTCAAATTGTAAACAGGACAATCACTTTCCTATGCAAACTCGAGATTTATTTTGTATTTGATTTGTCTTGTAATAAAAATTGCATACTATATTTATAGTTTGGTATCAAAAAAGAACTGAAAATTTTATATTTTGTATCGATGAAGGTAAAAATCAGAAAAAGGATTTTTTTTTTTTAAATTTTACAAGGCTATTGCCACGCTTTTAAAGCGTGGCCGTATCTCTGGCTATGGCCACGCTTTAAAAGCGTGGCCATATCTTGCTATCGCCACGCTTTAAAAGCGTGGCCATATCTCTTTCTATCGCCACGCTTTTGAAGCGTGGCCAGACCTCTCATATGGCCACGCTTTAAAAGCGTGGCCATATCTTCACATACGGCCACGCTTTTATGGGTGGCCATTTGTAAAAAGCGTGGCAAACGAAAAAGCGTGGCGATAAGTTGAAAAAAGCGTGGCGGTAGCTCAAAAAGCGTGGCGAAAAGCTATCGCCACGCTTTTTTCAGCTTTTCGCCACGCTTTAAAAATGTGGCAATAGACGTGTTTTCTTGTAGTGAAAGAATCATAATTTTCTACGGGATTTTAAGGGTCTTATATATGACAACAACCACTGTATAGATTTTGATCGAAGATGGGAAGCCATTTTGGATAAGCACAACCTTGTTGGGAATACGTGAATGGAAAAAACTTACGAAACTCGTGCAATGTGGTCCCATTGTTTCTTATGGAAAAAGTTTTTCGGGTACATAAAGACGACGTCACAGTGGAAGGTATAAACTCTCTCATCATATTTTACGTTAATCGCAAGAATACACTCATCAACTTCATGCATAACCTGGATAGGGCCTTAAAGGAGTATAGAAACAATGAATTAGTAGCTGACTTTAAGTCTCAATGCTCTGAGCCAATGATGATTACTTCGTTAGAGGTATATGAAAGATTTGTAGCATGTTGTTTCACTCGCAATATTTTTAAGGAAATTCGTAATGAGCAGAGGGCTGAGGCTTTGAATATCAAGGTATTATGCACGGTGTTCGACAAGGTTGAGTTCAGTATGACTGTTCTCGGAGACCTGACGAAAGATCGACGGGTGAAAGTCGATAGAAGTAAAAATATGTTCTCGTGCTCGTGCAAGTTGTTTGAATCCCGTGGCATTTCTTGTAGTCACATTTTCGGTGCCATAAAGTTTGAAAACCTTCTTAAGTTTCCAGAGTCTTTGATCTACAAAAGGTGGACCAAGAATATAAAGAATGATTTTATTAGCACAACAATGATGTGAATAGGTGATGTTGGTATTTAGCCGGTTCCTAGTTCAGTTGTAACCTCACCTCTTTGCTTGAAATATTTTATTTTTTAACAAAATATAGTCAAAATTTTAAGCACCATAAATAAGCAAAAATTTAAAAACCATGCTGTAATTTTAAGGACCAGAAATGCTTTCTCCATGCTATAACCATCCTAAAAATAAATGTACTTCAATTCTTTAAACTTGCATGTTACTGGATATTAGATTTGTATTTACATATTACACCTAAGAAAGACATCAACTTAATGAATATTAGTTATTCACTGAAGACATCGAATTATTGAACCTTACTAATACAAAATACTATACAACTTAAAAAGTGATAACTAAAGTAACGAAAGAAGAACGTTAAAGATGGAGGTGTGCAATAGTACAAAAAATAGCATACCAAAAAAAAATCTAGAATTTAAAAGAAAAATAACAACAATCAAATCATAATAGATCACCAGCAGTTTTACAAGAACCAAAAATCTGAATCAAACTATAATAGCATCTAAATTTAAAAAAAAAATACAACAAGAGAGTCACAAATAAAGAAATTACGGTGCATAAGATTTATTCTTATTTAATTTTTTTTAAAACAAAAAAGCCATCAAAAGAAGTAGCAAAAGATACACATAACTGAAAGACTTAAGCAAACAAAAAATTGGAGCATAAGCAGAAACAAAATAGTGACTAAAATGCCCAACAGACGTAAAATAACGATGATGACTAAATTGGTGAAGAACAGAGGCGAAGTAGAGAAGAATCACGATGAAGGTATGAATGCGACTGTCGAGAACGAAAAGAGTAGCCAACCACTAATCCAAGAAGAGAGGAGCGCCGCTGAGAAAGAAAAGAAAAAGAGAAAACGGCGAGGTGGTGAGGATGAGAAGACAGATGCGAGACAAAAAGGCGACGGAATGCGAGATGGGGAGGCCATGGGATGGAGACAGCGAACGAATGAGATTCGTGTGGAGGTAAACGACAATAATGGTCACTGATGAGTAGATTAGAGAATGAGTCTTGAGATGGTTGGGTCTGAGAAGTGAGAAGAGGGACAAGGGAGAGGGGAGAGGGGAGAGAGGAAGATGTGCAGCACCGAAATGAATGTTTAGGGTTAGGGTGTTTGATTTCTAAACTTAACTAGATCAGATCTACGGATACAGGTGTGATATCCGCAAGCTGATCCTTTTAGAGTGCAGATTGGATAAAATCCGATCCGATGACAATGTGGATCGGATAATATAATTTACGAATCGAATACAGATAAATACTGTGGATCTGTGGATATTATTCGATCCATGTTCAACCCTAAATATTGGGGCCAAACATTATCAATGTTTTGCCTCCATACCATGATATCTCACTGTCTGATTCTCTATTTTTATATCTCTCAGCATGCTATATACAATATTCCAAATCAAAACCAATTTTTCTTACAAAAAATTTCGAGCAAGTAGAGATCATACCTTTTGTAAGACATATGGACGGTTGTGGATAGTATCGGAAACGAAAGCCGAAACAAAAATGATAAATTCTATTTTGTGGGAAAAATTGTCCACTGCTATGGCTATGCTTGCGAAAAAATGATATGACTAGCAGAGGAGGTGGTGAGAGGTAGTTGGAAGAGAGGAGTTGGAAAGGAAATGGAGCGGAGGTGGTGTCGGAGTTGGCGATGGTCAAAGAGAAAAGGGGTGGAGGAGATGGTAGTGGTGGGTGGGGTTATGGCGGCAAAGAAGGGTGTAGGATAGGAGGCAGAGGAGGATGGAGGGGCGG
>NC_029790.2:16960117-16967114 GCF_000816755.2 Arachis ipaensis | reverse complement strand
ATAAATATAATTATACGATTTCTAAAATATTTTATATTATCAATCAAAATCAAACTCCATATTAACTTTCGCAAGAAGGAATTAAACCCTAAGCGAGGTTACATAAATGGGATAATATTTTACTGTCAAATTAGTAGAAGCAAGCAATCAGCTCACAATATTATCAGATCGCCATTTGTTCAATTTGGGGATATACATGTATGAATCTGAAGGGGTCTCTTCTTTTCCTTATGACTGTATCCCTTTTCCCCCAACTGCTTCTCCAGGAAATTTTCATATTATTATAATATATAAAACTACATAACTAAGAAAATCATATATTTTGTAAAACTAGCTAACTAAGGGCCGTTTGGAAAGTTTCAAAAGTTACTTTTTTGAGCTTGACTTATAAAAAGTAATAGTATTAATGTCGGGTGCAATTTTCAAAACCAAATTGCAACTTTTGGTTTTTTAATTTAGGAACTTATATAGAAGTTAAAAAAAATGACTTCTCTCGTAATACTACTACTTTTTATCATATTTTTATAAAATAAAAAATAAAAGAATTAAAAATCCAAATACAAAATAACTTATTTATAAGTTACTTTTAATATAGTCATTTATTGTTTAAGCTATTTTCTTAAAAGTAATTTAATTAAGTTATTTATCCAAACTGGCCTTACTAGTTCTAAAAGCACAGTAAATTAAATTTCAGCTAACAAGTCTCAATAACTCAGACCAAGTCCTAAGACAAACAACTTGAAAACTAATTGATCACTTGTTCATTTCTTTTTGGAGCTAACGTGACAAGTTTAATATATTCTTTGAACAAGCACATACATAGTTGGTATAGAATGGTTCAGCAATTATTAGATGCAACAACGTTAATTTGCAGGCCAATTCAATGACTCCTCCCTTTAAATAGCAAGCTTCCCATTCAACAAATTCATCAAGTCTCACCACAACTAATTAAGCAATTACATACATAGCATCATTCATAAGAGATTAGCAATTACACACATAGCATCAATTTAAAGGTATATCAAGAGGCACAAAATGAAAGCAATCTACTTCCTTGTTGGTTTGTTGGCTTTGGCATCCTCTTTTGCATCAGCCTATGATCCCAGTCCACTGCAAGATTTCTGTGTGGCTCTCAATGACACCCAAAATGCTGGTATATATCATTACATACTCAAGTATCAAACTCCTTTCAATATATATGGTTAAGCATCGTTATAATTAATTCTTCTTAATTTCTTATTTTGCAGTATTTGTGAATGGAAACTTTTGCAAAGACCCTAAAGTTGTAGTAGCTGAAGATTTCTTCAAGCATGTAGATCCTGGGAATGTTGTCAACAAACTTGGCTCAAACGTGACTCCTGTCAGTGTTAACGAACTACCCGGACTTAACACACTCGGCATATCACTTGCTCGCCTGGATTTTGCACCTAAGGGTTTAATCCCTCCTCACACTCACCCTCGAGCCACAGAGATTTTGACTGTTGTTGAAGGCACTCTCTTTGTTGGATTTGTCACTTCCAATCAAAACAACACCAACCGTCTTTTTACTAAAGTGCTCAACAAGGGTGATGTGTTTGTGTTCCCAATTGGTCTCATTCATTTCCAATTCAACGTGGGTTATGGCAACGCTGTTGCTATTTCTGGTCTTAGCAGTCAGAATCCAGGTGTTATCACAATCGCAAATGCTGTTTTTGGATCCACTCCACCTATTTCTCCTGAAGTTTTGACTAAAGCTTTTCAAGTGGATAAAAAAGTAATCAACTACCTTGAAAAACAGTTCTGATACGATAATAACTAATTTGATAAAGTGAATTACCATTTCATTCCATTGATATATTGTTTTGGCTCATGCAATTCATATATGATAATAAATAACAAATTTGTTGTATTTGATTCAACTTTTGGTTCATTTGAGTTTTAGTGAAAAGTTTAGTCCCCGGCCCCCTCTTTCTTTTTTTGTATATCTTGTTAATGTTCTAGTTAATTAATCAAGAGCGTTGCCATATATAGCACTCTCTATGAAGCCGAAACACAATAAATTACTCATCCATCATTGCTTGTAAAATAGATATATGCGTGATTTCTCTTGGTTTTCTTTATATACATTCTCGTCTAATACCTATATTTATATTATCATAAGGACATTCAAGATCATTTTTTATGACACTGAAATACTGTGGACGTTGACCAGAGCAATGCAGATTTCAGATTTTAAAATATCCTCTTTCAAGATTCCTCACCTACAAAATTCAGAACAATGCATCTTATAAACTACATACTATCTAAAACTATCTGTCACAAAAAAGAATTTGATACATTTATAATTTGAGGCAAAGGAGAGGGAGTATTAAACTCACCCAGCGAGCTGTGTCAAATAGAGGGCAAGTCATGCGAACAGACTTAAGCTTATTAGTGAGAGCTTGAAGAAGTTTTAAAAGTAATTTTTTTAACTTTTGACTTATGAAAAGTAGTAGTATTAATGACTAGTGCAATTTTCAAAATCAAATTGTGGTTTTTTAAGAAGCTATTTAGGAACTTATATAGAAGTTAAAAAAATTACTTCTCTTATAATACTACTACTTTTTATCATATTTTTATAAAATAAATACTTTTAGAATTAAAAATCCAAATACAAAATAACTTATTTATAAGTTACTTTTAATATAGTCATTTATTGTTTAAGCTATTTTCTTAAAAGTAATTTAATTAAGTTATTTATCCAAACTGGCCTTACTAGTTCTAAAAGCACAGTAAATTAAATTTCAGCTAACAAGTCTCAATAACTCAGACCAAGTCCTAAGACAAACAACTTGAAAACTAATTGATCACTTGTTCATTTCTTTTTGGAGCTAACGTGACAAGTTTAATATATTCTTTGAACAAGCACATACATAGTTGGTATAGAATGGTTCAGCAATTATTAGATGCAACAACGTTAATTTGCAGGCCAATTCAATGACTCCTCCCTTTAAATAGCAAGCTTCCCATTCAACAAATTCATCAAGTCTCACCACAACTAATTAAGCAATTACATACATAGCATCATTCATAAGAGATTAGCAATTACACACATAGCATCAATTTAAAGGTATATCAAGAGGCACAAAATGAAAGCAATCTACTTCCTTGTTGGTTTGTTGGCTTTGGCATCCTCTTTTGCATCAGCCTATGATCCCAGTCCACTGCAAGATTTCTGTGTGGCTCTCAATGACACCCAAAATGCTGGTATATATCATTACATACTCAAGTATCAAACTCCTTTCAATATATATGGTTAAGCATCGTTATAATTAATTCTTCTTAATTTCTTATTTTGCAGTATTTGTGAATGGAAACTTTTGCAAAGACCCTAAAGTTGTAGTAGCTGAAGATTTCTTCAAGCATGTAGATCCTGGGAATGTTGTCAACAAACTTGGCTCAAACGTGACTCCTGTCAGTGTTAACGAACTACCCGGACTTAACACACTCGGCATATCACTTGCTCGCCTGGATTTTGCACCTAAGGGTTTAATCCCTCCTCACACTCACCCTCGAGCCACAGAGATTTTGACTGTTGTTGAAGGCACTCTCTTTGTTGGATTTGTCACTTCCAATCAAAACAACACCAACCGTCTTTTTACTAAAGTGCTCAACAAGGGTGATGTGTTTGTGTTCCCAATTGGTCTCATTCATTTCCAATTCAACGTGGGTTATGGCAACGCTGTTGCTATTTCTGGTCTTAGCAGTCAGAATCCAGGTGTTATCACAATCGCAAATGCTGTTTTTGGATCCACTCCACCTATTTCTCCTGAAGTTTTGACTAAAGCTTTTCAAGTGGATCAAAAAATAATTAACTACCTTGAAAAACAGTTCTGATACGATAATAACTAATTTGATAAAGTGAATTACCATTTCATTCCATTGATATATTGTTTTGGCTCATGCAATTCATATATGATAATAAATAACAAATTTGTTGTATTTGATTCAACTTTTGGTTCATTTGAGTTTTAGTGAAAAGTTTAGTCCCCGGCCCCCTCTTTCTTTTTTTGTATATCTTGTTAATGTTCTAGTTAATTAATCAAGAGCATTGCGAAGCCAAAACACAATAAATTACTCATCCATGATTGCTAGCAAAATAGATATATTCGTGATTGCTAAAACAGAACTTCATCAGATTCATCAACATAGCAAGTATCAGATCGGTCTACTTTTTCTTGATTTTCTTATATACATTCTCGTCTAACACCTATATCTATCTATCTATCTACCTATCTATCTATCTATCTATCATAAGGATATTCAAGATCATTTTCGGTGACCTTGAAATGTTGGGGACGTTGACCAGAGCAATGTAGATTCCACATTTTAAAATATCCTCTTTCAAGATTCCTCACCTACAAAATTCAGAACAATGCATCTTATAAACTACATACTATCTAAAACTATCTGTCACAAAAAAGAATTTGATACATTTATAATTTGAGGCAAAGGAGAGGGAGTATTAAACTCACCCAGCGAGCTGTGTCAAATAGAGGGCAAGTCATGCGAACAGACTTAAGCTTATTAGTGAGAGCTTGAAGCTTTGGGCGACTCAAGGCCAGTGATACTGCCCTCTCTTCATACTCTTTCATGCTACATGGTTGGTTTCACACACAACAGTTAGTTAGTTATATAAACAGAAAGGTAACAATAACTGTCCATATCAGTAATCAAGAAAATATCTCTCACCTGGGAACAATCATCTCCTCCCCAAGTCCAGTAGCAAGACAGAGTGATCCGGCAACTCGAGTAGCCATTTTCTCCAGAGGTAGAGTGATCATAGGCAAACCCGCCCATAATATATCTGTTCCTGTTGTGTGCGCATTGCATAAAGGCCTAAAACAATGCAATAAGAGTATTAAAACAAAGGAAGCCGTAAGCAAATAACAGAAAACAATCTAGTACATCAAAGAGAGGACAAGTAGAGATGAAATTACGTGTCAAGAAATAAGTCTGCTAAAGCACTTCGCCTGATATGTTCATTCTTCATTGCAACATCTGTGAAAATAATTTGATCTGGTTGTAACCCTTGTGCAGCAGCATCTGAAAGAAGGCCAATGCCCAGCGCTCATTTTGGAGCAATAATAAAAAACATAACAGACACCACTAATCACAATATATCATCAAGAGTAATATCATTACAGAAATCCACATACATGCCCTCAGTCTCCTTTCGCCAGCTGCTGGAAATCTTAGTAGCCAAAGTGCACTATTGGGTACACGTTTAAGAATTCTGCACCTACAAGAGACAAGAGTTAATAGCATGCAAATATGCATTTTGCAGAAATAGAAAGAATGGAAGTATGGTTTCTCATAAAACACAATGGTGTTTCTTGAACAATGCACCCAGAAAAGTCAAGTGGGATAAGGCTTAGTTGTTGACAAGGTATGAAAAGAAAATAACTATATAACTAAATATGTGAGAATACTTTTTTTATTAGAAAAAAATATATAATCTAAACAGCCAATAAGCAGCATCCTGCTATTACCATGTACTAAATATCTCAGGATCCATCTTGTACAGTTGATTGAAGCATGCAAATACAAATTTATCTTCAGGCAGCCCATAGTCTGATCGTTTGTGCTGACACTTTGGATTCAATACATCCTGATTTTTCTGAACAAACAAATTTTGCAGCACAAAGAAAAGTCAACACCATGCATCTAATAAAAACCAGCAATAAAGTTGAATCAAGGCTTTTCCAATTAAGTTCATAAAAAGCAACCTGTTTATAATCATTTACAAAGTAGCAATGGGGAAGATGAACAAGTTTTTCAGAATATATATGAGCAGACCCAAGTGGTGAGACAAACTACAAGAAAAATTAGAAAGAGTTAGATGACTGATTAGCCCCTCAATAAAATAAAATAAAGCAAAAGAAGAAAAAAACAGCTCTCTCTTTTAGGTAGACCAAATTTAAGAATCTCACCTCATCTGTCACCAAATAGTCTATATATGTTGCTCCTGTTGTTCCAGGGAATCCCATATATGAAACTTGAATCGGTGCAGGTTGCATAGCAAAAATCTCATTTCTGGCACCCTGCAGATAAAAAGAATAAAGTACTGATACATAAAATGGAAGCCCTCAGAAAAACCAAGCATCAAATACATAAAATTACTGCATAAAATAAATACAGACCACAAATGTGATTTATTACAGTTGATCATGAATTTTTGTTTGCAAAATAGATAAGAGAAAAATTATTTCCAGAAAAGAACCTTTGTATATCCATTAAGGTTGACAAGGATATGTATATTATCCTGGTTAATCATTTTTGCTATATGATCAGATGACATGGCAGAAACATCCACAAAGTGCTCAGCTTCAAACTGAATGCGTTGCCTCCATTCACTACCGTCACTTGGACTCAGGGCATAACAGAACACCTGCATATATAAAGAATGGTATTTTTAACATTTTCCCATCAGAACACTGCCAACTAGCACTTGCTCAAATGCTTTTTTTTTTTTTTTCCGCAAAAAGAGTAATTTTATCACTTTAGCCAAACTGCACATAGATTGTCAATTGTAAACAAAAATTAAGTGCTTTTGGAAATTAGGGATAAGTTGGAATGAGCCATCTTACATACCTCAACATTCTTTCTGTTGTGCATACCAAAAATAGATCCCATTAGATGTGACAAGGGGTGATTACCAAAGTCGCTACTCACATACCTGCATCCATCAAGTTGCTCACAGTTAAAATATAACAAAACAAATATTCATCAAAACTGTTTGGGAGAGAAATATATGAATATTAGTCAAGAGATTGGGACATACCCAACCCGTAATCTCTCATACCCCCCCTCACATTTGATTGGGACAGGGGCAGGATGGCTAAATGGAGGCAGAGCAAAACGAGATGCAATTAAGGAGCAATGGGAAGCATATTTACGACTGCAAACATGGACAGTGAAGTACATTATAAACTGAAACAGAAAGAGGGGGGGGGGGGGGGGGGGCACAAAAAAAAAG
>NC_029790.2:16923304-16960086 GCF_000816755.2 Arachis ipaensis | reverse complement strand
CAATAGAACAGTTCACTTTCTATTTTGGATGTGATTTGCATAAAAATCATACCTGATTTCCAGAGCTAGCATTGGGTCAAGTGGATATGCTATTGCATGGAAGGGCTGAACACTAGGAAGAACCGATATCTGAAAAGCAAAAATAATAACAATAAAGCATGCTCAACCCAACAAAACATGGTGCACCATATGATATGTTAATGTGAATGGATAGGTCCTGACATTAATTTGCTTCATGAGGATCCCTTCAACTTCACTGAACATTTTTTCACGATCCTCCCAACTGCAGACACACTGCAACATGACAAAAGATTGCACCAATTTATGACAAATGAAATGATGAATCACAACTCTCCAAAATGTGATACTAATCACACTTGGTTCATCAAATTAGTAATGTTGAAAATTAAGATAGGGTCACAGGTAAGCTTTTGTAGCACATCATCTAATTTGTGAATTCAATCACTCATGGATGTATGCTAAAAGCAAACATAACAAGCATGATTTGATCAAACCCATCTATCTGAAAGCCACCAGTTCAATGGAAGTAAGCATTGTGCATTCACAGATAAAAGCACTACCAATCAACTCATGTTAAAGAAAATATTATCGTCTCTATCGCAAGATGCTCCACTAAGGGCATACTGGAAAAGAGTGAAAAGTATTACAACTGAAATATACCTGAAGTGTATGCAAGAGATTACAGGTTGCTTCTGGAAAGTCTGGACGAAGAATTAATGCTTGTTTGTAGCTCTTTACGGCAACCTCTACATGCCCACTGCAACAATTGAAAAAAGATTAATTTCGAGCTATGACCCCAAGCTCAAATTATTTTCAGAAAATCAATTCCTCATTGGACCTCTGACAGGTCCTGTGAGGAAAATGAAAGGTTTCAAGACAATGAAACTTTAAAAATTTAAGACATTGCTGATATGCAAAAGAGTTGTTATAATATGGGCCTCAACAACATGAAGGAAACTTGAAGTTAGCATACCTGTCCTTATAAGCTGAAGCCAAATTAGCATGGGCTTCAGCCATAGAGGGTTTGACAGCAATTGCCCGTATATAATCTTGGATAGCTTCACTTACTCTACCAACCTCCTTAAATGTATTGCCTCTATTTACAAAGGCATCAGCTGCCAGGGGGTCATTGCAGAGAACCTTATTATAGCATGATATGGCATCTGCATAATTCCCCTGAAATAATTTGTCCAAACAAGTATAAAATAGATCAGTAGAGGTACACCTTTATAAAGAATATATACAAATTTAGCATTAGCATCTCATTCTGACAGTGCCCCCGGTTTGTCACCCACGAACATAGACCAACTGTGAACTAGTTAATGAAACATATACAACATCTATGAGGGCGTCTGGATCAACTGAGGTGGAATTTCATTCCAGATTTTAGTACCTGCTGCTTATAGATTATAGCAAGGTTGTTGTAAGGAGCAGACAATCCAGTAGTCACACATAGTGTAGCCTTGTAATATGAAGCAGCAGCAGACACCATATTCCTAAACAAGAGCAATTTTGACCAGAAAAAAAAATCATTCAACCACGTACCATCATCAGTTAATACCATTATCCAAAAATACAAGGACCACATACAATTCCATGTATATATTTCCAAGATTGGTCAGTGCTTGGGGGTGGTTATCTTGCAAGGCAAGGCATTGCTTCAAGACACAATAAAGTAGATTCAGTGACATGCAAATATAATAGTGGAAAAATGAATAAAAAATAAATGTAATGGATGAAGGAAGGAGCATACATTGTAGCACTGGATTGCTTCTTCCACTCTGCCAACATCTTTCAGTGCATTGCCCTACATGTTGGATAAGAGAAAAAAACCAACGAAATATGTAAACATTTCATAGGCTATTTTCAAGCAAGACGATAACAAAACAAGAAAACCTACCAAATTATTGTAAGCCTCTGAAAATCTGGGGTCACATGCGATAGCTTGCTTATAATGTAAAATTGTATTTTCCAGTTGTCCTTGCTCATAGTATATACTTGCCAAGTTACCTATTTCCCACATGTGATACAGGGTAATGATTAGCAGTACAGCACAAGTTGAGATTTACCACATTGTGAAATGTAAACAAGTATCATATTCTTTGAAAAACTCTTCATTTGCCTCAATAAACACATTTGGAAATCCAAAGCACCCTAAAAGGTTAAATCCTTTATATGGACAGTGTTCTTAACAGAAGTAATGCCAAGGCTATCTCCCCTAATATGTGTTATGTCATTTTGTGTTGTAAAGGTTCAGAACCAACTCCACAATCTTGTGGCAGTGTGTAATGTGTAATTTATGCACTGTTTGGTGTAATTAGCTGAAGCATAATTCTCGCGTCTTTAACAATAGAAAATAATCAATGATATAAATTTAGTGTTTATACAACAAAGTCATAACTTGTTTTATTATTAACTTCATGATATATAGATCATCGCTTTCAATACTGAGGACACCATAATGAGATATTTTGAAGAGGGAAAACAAAATAGGTTATGAATTAATGTCTTATAAATAAATAAAATTAGCCTGAAACAGATATGAAACAACAGAACTCACCATAAGCTATGGCACAGTTAGGCCGTGTCTGAAGAGTATTTTGGTAACATGCAGTAGCTTGTTGAGCCATTCCTAAAGCCTGATAAAGAAAAAATGTCATGCTACCCCAAATATAATAATCATTAATCAAGGTACTAGTTCATCTAACTAACCAAGCTAAACTTGTTTACTGGCTTACTTTGTACACATGTCCCATGTTCAGGTATGCATCAGGAAAGGAAGGTTTGAGTTTCACTGCTTCCTGAAATAATTAAGAATGTAAATAAACAAAAGCATGAAATATCAGATCACTAAGGTATGCAATGTAAGACTTTACTTTGTAATACTGAAGGGCTCTGTTGAAATCACCAGACTCCATGAAAAGACCAGCAAGATTTGACCACGCAATAGCAAAAGTAGGTTGAATGCGCAATGCCTCAAAGTAACAACTGTATGCCTGCACAAAATGTTACAACAACCATCATCTGAGCCCTGGCTTGAAGACAACAACTTGACATCTGTTTCAAACTGTGAATTTGATCACAGTTCCATGGATGAATTATTTAAATCAGTAAAACCAATAATTAACAAGACACTTAGGGTACAAAATACTAAGTGGTGAAGAAACTACGCCAGGGCGGCATACAGCCATTCTTTTAATGGCTATATAAAATGCGACTTGAGGATGGTGAGAAAGATACATAAGGATGCCACACTCATTTAGCTCAAGCTGGAAACACAAATTACTATTGAAAGAAAACAATGGAAAGGTATTTGTTCTAGGAGCAAGATGTTGTACACCAAAGCCTAGTTAAGTAATATCATGGAAGAAATGTTTTCTAAGAACAACTGATTTTATAAGCAGAAAAACTAATCCAATAGGATGAAGTACTGCTCACATTGGGGAATATAATAGAGCATAATCTCAAATGGAGAAAGCTGATTGCTCAAGAAAAACTATATTAATTAGAACAGAAGGATATGGCACAGCAAAATTGAAGTCTAGAAATGTTGCAACATTTTTATAGAGTTCAAGGATCTGAATTATTTGGTGGATAGAAATGTCAAAACACAATGGTGTATCAAACATTTAGGACTTACTTCTTGCACCAACCCTCGAGCTTTCATTAGGTTTCCCAGGTTGCTATGAGCATCTACCTGTATCACCACCAAAACAAATGAATCCCCCATGAAAAGGAACATAATGGCAAATAAAATATTATAATGTGTGCCAATTGTTCAATAAAGATTAACAAGAAACAGTAATCACTATATGCTGAAGAATACCATCAAAGGATTTATAGCTAGTGCTTGTCGACAGCACCGTACTGCTTCAGCGACTCTCCCTTTATGCATGTATGCACTAGCTAGGTTTGACCATGCATCAGCAAAATTTGGATTTATCTAGAACAACAAAACCAAAACAAAGGTAAATTATCTCACCCAAGATTATATAACAACATACAATAAAGGACATTATAAAGAATAAATAACATAACAAGATTCCACCCAAAAAAATAAATAAATAATAAAGAATAAATAATTAAATAAAGAAAGAAAGAGATTAAGCGCCACAGCAGATAAGTTTCATGCAACATATATTATATCAAAGATACACCTGAAACTCTGTAAATAAGAACAGCAAACAAGTTAAGTGACTTTGTCAGCCCAAATAAGGCAAAATATGTGTCCATGGCTTTATGTGAAATTTCTTGCTGAAACATCCAAAATAAAGTACTATAAAGGAAATAACAAATGAACCAACAAATCACTGGAATGTATAATAAGTTCACAACATGATTCACACAAAAAGAATTGCTATAAAGGAACAATAATATAGGTCCAGAATTGCTTGCTGACATCAATGGCAATCAGGTAGTATTGAATGGCAATGTCAACGTTTCCTTTTTCCTGCACATAAAAAGGAAAAACCATTAACTCTAGAAAACCATCATATGTAATTCACCTACTATAAAAAACAAATACACCACAAGTTTTTTGATTCTTTTGAAGTCAGCAAAGGAGCGCAGCGGTAACTTACCTTCCATGCATTTGCCATGTTCCCATAACACTCAGCAAAATGGGAATCAATCCCAAGCGCCTCCTCATTTTTTGCAATACACATATCAAAATCACGCAACTGCAGGAAAGACGGTATCACAAACTCAGAATTTAATACAGAAGGAGTGAAGGACCAAGAATTCGGTGCCTAAGGTCTACAAAAAATCATCAATCCTCCCAGAAACAGAAACAGAGACAGAAAACAAACCTGGTAATAAATTGCACCCATAAGAAGTAAATTGTCAACATGAAGCGGATTTCTCTCATAAACAGCTTTACTATGTTCTAGCGCTTGCTTATGGTTCCCAGATTTATACATTTGGTGTGCAAGTGACAAATAGAGTTCTTCATCAACTACATAAAGTTAAAAACCACTGAGCTAAAAATAAAAGCAACAACTGCAGTTTCTAACAGCAGTAGTATAATCCAAAATCGAAACTAGTAATCTATAACATCAAACTAAGCTTTCTTTTTTTCCTGATTAATATCAGCTTGATTTCCTAAGAAGACGAACCTTTGGTAGAAGAAGCATGGCCGTGTAAGGGTAGAAGGCTTAGCGAGGAAGGCTCGACGTAATCACTGGAGAAAAACGGTCGAGAGGAGCCGGCGGAACCAGTGAGCTGCGGCGGATGGAGGTGGTTGTGGTGGCGGCCATCGCCGTGGACGGAGATCACGGCCATGGTTAAGCACAAGTGTTTCTTCTACTCCTTTCACTTCGTTCTTCGTTTTCTGCAGATTCTGTGAGAAATCTTGGGATTTCGATAAATATGGAAGGGGTTTCTATTTTAAAATCTTAGGTTGGGTGAGATCATAACCGTTAATTTTGGCGATGAAAAGATTCTTCAGCTATTTAGGTGACAGGATTCGTTTTGGTACTGACACGTAAGCTTTTTTTAAATGCTTCTTTCCTTTTTTAATGATACTCCGCCATATCTCTTTTGCCGCGTTATCTGATTTGTTTTGCTTTTCTTACCAACCGGCGCTATTATTATGCTACATCCCACTATAGACTATGACTCAATCTTAACATTTTTCTAAATAATGGATCATGTTAGTTGTATTTCTATTTTTTTTAGTAAGGTAACAAATAAATTTCTGTAATTTTTTTTTGGATTGATTAATTTAAAAAAAAATATTAATAACATTTTTTATAATACATAAAATAAGATTGAATTCTGTTAGGAAGCCAATGAAAAATCTTGACAATGTATACAATAGGTAGTTATTTCACATTAAATTTCAAATTTTAAATTCTTCAATTTCAAATTTTAAATTTTTAAAAAATCCAGTTAGTTATTTCAAAAAAATAACCATCTTAAATCCTAATTTACTAAAGCATTTCACTCCAATGCTCTTCTTTTTCAACCGGCGGCCACCTCATCTTCATCAATAATCATCTCATTTCACCATCGCGGCATCGCTGCTTGGCTTCCCGCACGCCACTCACTCTTAGTAAAAATAACCATCCACTTAAGGATAAAAATAATCATCCGCATACTTAATGAATTGAACATCTAACATATTTTAATTATATATAACTAAATCCAATCCAATAAAAAATAATCATCTACATAAAAATTAAAATAATCATCCGCATACCTACTAAAATGACCATCCTAAATTGACCATTAAAATAGAAGAAGAAAATGAATAACTAGAAGAACCGCCATGATCATCCAACAATTTAATTTTTATTAAAAAAAAAAGAAACATGTATAATTTGACACATGGGTCTTATGATTTAATGTAACCATAAAACTGGAGAAACAAAAAATTGAAAAAAAGAAGCTTGAACAAATGAGGAGACATGAGTGAGAATCAAAAGTAAACAATTGAGTGTTTGATTTGATATTGTCTTCAAGCACGCGTACGTTACATCTACCATACTCACACGGTTAATTCAAACAGCAGCATCGTTGAGCTTTTGGCGGCATATGCGGGAACCGTGGCGGCGTCAGCTCTGCGGCAGCGTCAGCAGCAAGGTTACGTGAGGAGAAGGAAAGGGTTATATTCGCGGTGAGACTCCGACAGCGAGGGGGCCGGCGCGGAGGGTGGGACGTCGTTGATCGCGAAAGCGGGGATGGCGCTACTTCGGGAGGGGGACGGCGGTGCTGAGGTTTGGGTTACCTGATCGCCGGATGGTTGCCGCCGACTATGAGAATAGAGGGGAACTATGAGGTGCAGACTGGGTATAGGTAACAGATGGAGGGTGACAGCTCTGTTAGGATTTGGGTGTAGGGAGCATATGTAGTGTGAATGAATTTAACTACTAATCCTAATTTTTTAAATTTCAAAATCTGAATTTAAATAATTAATTAAAAATTTGATTTTTAATTTTTAAAATACTTTCTTTTTTTAAGCCCATTGTACACATTGTACACTAAAACTATTGGCTCCCCATACTTTCTCAACAAGATTTGAACCTCTAATATTTATTCAAGTAGACGAGTGAGCTGACTATTCAACCAATTTAAGTTGGTTAAATACCAATTCAAATTAAAAATATATATATATATATTTTGTAACTGTTTTACACGTACTTCCAATCACATAACACCACATTAGCAAAAATAACTACCTTTTATATTGACTACGTGAATAGTTATCCAAGAGAACGGTTGTGATTACACGACTATGTAAAATGTTTTACATTGTCAGTGCATCAAAATTAAACTCATTATTTCACACAGTTTTAATTTGTATTTATATTTCAATATGTATTTTATATCAATAGCTGATTTTTATATACATGTAATATGATTGAATTCGAACATATGTTAATAGTGAATATTCTACACTAAATTACATTAATTTAAAACATGTTTTCTTTTCAAATACCTTTTATTAACTTCAATAAAAGATAAATTTATAAAAGCCAACTTTTTATAGTTAACTTTTATTCTGAGACAATACCTGAAACCAACATGATTTGAGCCTAGACATGAAGTCCAAGTTACTTTGGATGAGGCTATGACCTATTCACCAGATGGGTGAAGATGTCCAACATCCTCGAGTGGATGAAGGCATATATGCAAGGAATTTCAATACTTAAATTAACAAGAGTTTAAGCAGGTTTAAATGAATTGGGATTAAGAAATACCTGAATTTAACGGGGTATTTATAAAGGAAAATGAAGACTTGGCCATCACTCTAAAGCTTCCTCACTAGCAGTAGTGGGTAGTTTCTTCCTTAGTATTAAGGAAATTATCTCGTGTTAGGGTGGTGGTTGAGGTAGTGGATGACTAGGACTGTCTTGCCATGTAAGTTGGGTCGGACGTAAGTCTTAATATCGTGTTTCGAGTTGGTTGGATATTTTAATCCATGTAGTTTTGGACTAGACTTCTTTGAATTTGGACAGTTTTGAGACCCATTAAGAACGTACCAACCCTTTTGGGCCATGATCTGGTTATTGGGCCATTACTTGAACCGTTCCCCTACTCGTGGTCGAGTTTAGAGAACTTGGGCACCGAACAAAGGAGTTTGTCGAGCTGAAACCTTCTTCCTTTCTGGGAGAATCATATGGTGATATTTGTTGAAGAGGTCGGTATCTCGACATGGTTCAATAGAATGAATTTGGTTAGCTCGACGTGATTGGGGAGATGTAATCGTACAAATCGACATGACTTTATTGAGTTGTTATTTCTTTCTTTTCATAATTGTTTGTTCACCTTTTCTGTCTTTTTGGTAACCATGTACAATATTTAAAACTTGGTGTAGCTATTTTTTCCTCTAGTAATAGCTATATATGTGTGGTTGCTCTTCTTTTTTTACTTTCTTTTGCGTAAACTCTTTTTCTTCTTTAGAAACTCTTCTTTTTCTTTGAGTTCACTTTAATCCTTTCTACCTCTAAGAGTTTGCCTTTCTTGGATATTTTGGTGCTTCCATGATTCATAACTACTTCTTTCTTCCTTTTTTTATTCTTTTAAGGTTGGTGCCCTTCCCTTCTTCTTTTCATTTTCGTACAATTATTCTATCTCATGTGTCATTTTATGGCTTTCTTTGCATGTTGTGATTATGACACTTATGTTTGATTATGAATTCTTTGTTGCCATTACAATCTTGAATTGTTGGAGTTTTGGTTCTGTCAATTTTATTGTAATATTGTAATGCTTGATAATAATTATATGGTATTTTTTCTGTTGGTGGCTTGTTGAATTTGCCTTTGTGCATTTTGGCCCTAAGCGTCTCGTGTCCCCTTTGTGGTGGCAATGCCGTGGATGGGATAGTGGTGATCTCACAAATTGTGATTGTTTATAATGCCTTCTTGGTGGCACTGCCATGATTTAATTGTGGCTAAGATGAATGTTGTGGGTGTGTATTTGAAAACATGTTTCTGACTTCTGTTTTCTCAATTTCTATTGTGTTGAGTTTTAATCGTTTCTTCTTTTGTAGGTTTTCTGATCAATATGTCTCATTCCTGAGGGGTTGGATTGAGTATATAGTATTGTTTAGTCATTGTTTCTGTAATGGATAAAGAGACTTTAGAGAGGTTCCAGCTTGCTTATCCGATCTGTAGGGATAGGGAAGAGAAAGAGAATTATGTCTTAGTCACTTCTAATCCTGAAGAGAGAATTTATTCCACCCGCCTTAGTAAAAAAGATCCACATTTCCTTTTCATATATGAATGTCTTTTCCTCCGAATCGGCATGAAGTTTTCTTTTACCGACTTCAAACAAGATGTTTTGTTAACTTGCCAAGATGCTCCCACCCAACTCCATCCGAACTCTTGGGTTTTATGAAAATTTACCAGTTGGTTAGTCGTACATTAGATCTTCCTCTTTCTCTTAGGGTTTTCTTCTATTTCTTTTATTTGACCAAGCCTTTTAATTTTAAGAAACAACAGTGGGCTTCCTTTTGAGCTATTCAGGGTAGGAAAGTGTTTTCTATTTTTGAAGAGCTTTTTCACGACTTTAAAAACTATTACTTTAAGATTCAACCTCAAGAAGGATTTCGACATTTTTATGTTAACGAGAAGTCCCAATACATGTTCTGTTTGTATCGGGAGGAAAAGTTAACGATTATCAAATATGACTTTGAAGATCTTGACAAAGAGGAGTAGATGATTGTGACTTTTTTTTAAAAGTGTTAAGTCGAACTCCGAATCTCAATAACAAAAAATTCCTTATAGCCAAGTTGAGTTATGTTTGGATTGAGTTAGGTGGCAAATAGTATTCTTCCATATATATGATGACTTTACTAAATTTTTCTTTTTTACAAAGAGAATGGTTAACAATTCTAACATATATAAAACATTAAAAGCCGCTAAAAACAATATCGTTGCTCGTCAGCTAAACATGTAGAGGTAGAGAAGTCGAGCATCGGCCTGTCCTTGGGAACCAGTTTATGTCCGACACCTTTTTAAGGGACAACCCTTCCTTCTGCTCAGTCTCTGGGGCCGACATCTCCTCAACTCCCTCCTGTTCCCAAGTTCTCTGAGCCCTCCGAATACTTGGAACCTGGAGCTTCTCGAAAACATAAGAACCCTTCTAATAAATACGGAAGCGTCTTTAATGCTGGGTTTGATGCTATAGGATTCAATGGGGAGTATATTATGCCGAGAAGCCCCATATCTTTGGACAATGCCAACATGGAAAAGAACTTAGAGATAAAGATGTTGGTTAAGGGGGCATCAGAACTGTTGGAGTCTGCACGGCCATCAACAAAAACTTTACCAAACTCCCTCTGGTGCTCTTCAAATCAAAGTGGAGGAACTTCGTGCCAAGATTTCGAATTTGAAAAAGAAAAATCAAAATGGGAGGTAAAAAGGAATACAATGAAGTCAGAGGCTACTCGACTTAAAGAGATGGTCAAGCAGGCTAACGCAGATTGCGAGAAGGTGTTGGCAGCTAAAGAGAAGGCTAAAGAGAGCCACACCCAAGTTTTTGGTGAAAAAGTTGAGTTGGAGGAACAGCTCAAAAAAATGAAGCAAAATTATAAAGATTTGGAATATGCTTCCATGAAGGGCTTAGATGACTTAGTGGAAAATTTGAAAGCCCATTTTTAAGTCTTGGTTCCCGAGGTTGTTACTCAATCATTAATCCTAATATGGTCGTGATTGATGGCCAAATTGTTCTCATTCTCAAAAATCCCGAGTTGGATGTTCCTAAGGCTTCTTTTTCTGCTTCTACCTCCACTGATAATGACTCCAAGTCTACTGAGGATAAGGCTTCCCCTGAATCTTAATTTCCTTTCTTTATATATGTAAATTTGTCAGCCCGAAATATGGATCCTGGAATAATTTATGTAATATTTTGGTTTCTCTTTAGTCCTTTTTGGGCTTTTAGTTTCATTTTATTTTTACAAATCCTTCTGAGTTTTACTTTTATAAGTTATTTTGATTTCTCGCATAACTTTTATAAGCACTGGAGTTATTGTGAGAATTGATTTTAGTTGTTCAACAACTCGTTCTTTTTCGAGTTACTTTTACGACTTTGCATTCAATTTTCTTGTATAACTAGTATGCCTTCGGTTCGGGCCTCGTCGGTTTATCGTACCAACCATGTGTGGTTGGTCATGATTTTTGCAGTTTATCGAGCATGAGTTAGTGTTTAAGTTGGGAGGGAATAGCAAATGCTGAGACAATAATTTGAATAATATTGCTTTTATTGATTAAGCGAATTACAAATGTTCTTACTAGTTGCTACTAAGAGTTTTTTAATTACTTACTCCTGGCCCTATGATAAACCCCATTTGCAAGGTTTATCTTGGGTTGAATTTAGAGCATTTTGTTAACCTTTCCTTATATTTATTCAATGAAATAGCATGGTTTTGTGATTCTCCTACATTTAGTGCTTAAAGGTGAAAACATGCTTTTAGGCCTTAAATTAGTTAATTTTAATTCACCTTTGATTCCACTAGATGCCTTGATTTATTTGTTAAGTGATTTCAGGTTGAAAAGGCTAGGAATGGATCAAAGGAGTGAAGAGAAAAGCATGCAAAGTGGAGAACACATGAAAAAGCCAAAGATTTGGATATCTTCATCCACGCGCACGCGTACTGTACGTGCACGCGTGAATCGCGAAAACCTCAAGGGATGCGCACGCGTGCTGTGCACGTACACGTCGGTGGCCACACGTGATTTTTAAATAGAAAATGTGCCCAGCGATTTCTGAGAGCTGTGGGGCCCAATCCAAACCAACTTTGGTGCCAAAATGCATAAAAGGACCAAGAATTGAAGGGGAATGCATCATTCACACACCTTTGGCTCATTTTTACACATTAGGATTAGGATTAGTTAGTTTTAGAGAGAGAAGCTCTCCCTTCTCTCTAGAATTAGGATTAGGTTTAGGTTTAGTTCAATAATCTTAGATCTAGGATTTAATTCATGCTCTCTTCTACTTCTGCTTCTCAATTCTTTGTTGTTGCAATCATCACTCTTCTATTCTTTTGTTGTAATATCTTTTACTTTGTTTCCATATTTTATTGTAGATCTACTCTTGTTTCTTCTATTCTCTTTCAATTCAAGTTGAGGTAATTCATAATACTTGTGTTCCTTTTGATTGTTGTTATTGATTTCTTACATTCAATTGTTAGACTTTATTCTTGTTGATTGATTTACTATGCTTTATTCTTTTGCCTTCCAAGTATTTGATGAAATGTTTGGTTGGATTTTAGTGTAGATTTTGTCCCTCTTGGCCTAGGTGGAGTAATTAGTGATGCTTGAGTTATCTAATTCCTTTGTTGATAATTAGAAGTTGCTAATTGATTTGGATACCACTAAAGGAAATCTTTCCCTTGGGAGTTGGCTAGGACTTGTGGAATCAAGTTGATTCATCCACTTGACTTTTCTCCATACTTAGAGGTTAACTAAGTGGTAGCAATAGACAATTGTGGTCACAATCGAGGAGGATAACTAGGATAGGACTTCTAATTCTCATTCTTTGTCAAGAGCTTTCATAGTTGTTAGTTTACTTTCATTGCATTTTATATTTCTTGTCTAAAATCTCAAAAACCTCAAACATACCTCATAACCAATAACAAGACACTTTATCGCAATTCCTAGGGAGAACGACCCGAGGTTCCAATACTTCGGTTTATAAATTTAGGGGTTTATTTTAGTGACAAACAATCTTTTGTATGAAAGGATTCTTTGTTGGTTTAGAAAATATACTTGCAACGAGAATTCATTTTTGAATTCTAAACCATCAATAATCCCATTCATCACCCTACTATGATGTCTTGTTAAAATCATATTCAATAAAATCCATTGAGAAAAAATCATGAAGTAAAAAAAAAGAGTACATCAGGAAGTAAAATTTGCTTTCAAGCTATAATATCTCTTCAAGTTGTAAGCACTCCCTGATCTTGGTAAATCATTTCCTATCAAGTCGGCCACTTTGTAGTATCCATTTCCCAAGACATCCACAATCTTGTAAGGTCCCTTTCAATTAGCTGCCAACTTCCCTTCTCCCGACTTTGGTCCTCCTATGCCATTTATGATCAGGACAAGGTCGTTATTGGCGAAGCTCCTTATCATAACTTTCTTGTTGTACCTTGTGGACATGCTTTGCTTGAGTGCTTCTTCGTGTATTCGAGCTTGTTCTTGTACTTTAGGTAAGAGATCGAGTTTTTCTTTTTGAGCTTGAATGTTTCTGACTTCATTTAGAATTTAACTCTTGGACTTTCTTCATTTATTTCAATTGGGATTATGGCTTCTATACCATAGGCAAGTTGGAATAGAGATTCTCCTGTAGTTGATTCTGGTGTTGTCTGATATGTCCATAGTACTTATGGGAGTTCTTTTGCCCATCTCCCTTTTTCTTTTTCTAACCTCTTTTTAAGTCTGGACAGTATGACCTTGTTTGCAAATTTTGCTTGTCCATTAGCTTAAGGATGTTCTATTGTCAATAACGATTGAGAATGAGACTCCAAATATTGTTACGATGTTCTTGTACAAGAACTTCCAACTTCATTGAGTTGTGATAGATGCTAATAGTTCTGTTTCGATCCATTTACTGAAGTAATCAACTCCCACTATAAGATACTTTACTTGACCTGGTGCTTATGGAAACGACCCGAGCAAATCAAGTCCCCATTTCACAAAGGGCCAATGTGAAGTGATGCTTATGAGTTCGTTTGGAGGTGCCACATGAAAGTTTCCACGTAACTGACAGAGCGAACACTTTTTTTATAAACTCAGTAGCATCTTTCTACAGGGTCGGCTAATAAAATCCAGCTCGCAACACCTTTTTTGCTAGTGATCTATCCCCTAGATGATTTTCGCAGATGCCACTGTGGACTTCATCTAAAGCCTTTTCTGTTTTGTAAATCGAGACGCATTTCAGTAATGGTGCGGATACCCCTCTTTTATAAAGGATATTCTGGACTAAGGTATAATTTTGTATGTCCCTGACCAACTTTCTTGCTTCCTTTTCTTCTTGTGGGAGAATATCAAATCTAAGATACTCTACTATCAATTTCATCCATGCTAGATTCATATTGGCAATTCTTAGTACATCCGAGCTCTGGACTTCTCTTGCTACGGATGGATCGCAATATTTCTTGAATCAAGCTTTTATTGTTGCTTCCTAGTTTTGTATTGGCTATCTTAGATAAGGCATCAGCTCGGTTATTCATTTTTTGGGTTATATGTCTAACTTTTGCCTCTTGGAATTCAGCCATTTGTGCCAATGTCTTTTCCAAGTACATGTTCGTGTTTGGATCTTTGGCTTGATAAACACCATTTACTTGGGAAGTTATTAATTAAGAAGCATTGAATACTATGACTTTTGATTCTCTGACCTCTTTGGTCATTCAAAGTCTCACGAGAATAGCCTCATATTCAGCTTGATTATTAGAGGTTGGAAAGTTGAATTTGAGGGATATCTCTAACCGAGTTCCTTCGTCACTTTCTAGGATAACTCCTGCCCCACTGCCAATTTTATTTAATGAATTGTCCACATACAAATTTCATATAGTTGGATAGCCAGCCTGATCTCCTACATACTCAGCAATGAAGTTAGCTAGATACTGGGACTTGATTGTCATTCAAGCTTCATACTTCAAGTCAAACTTGGATAGTTCAACAACGCATTGCAATATTTGCCCTACGATGTTTGTCTTCTATAGTATGTACTTCATGGGTTAACTTATTTGGACTTTAATAGTGTGATCTTGAAAATAGGGTTGCAGCCTTCTAAAGGCCGAGACTAGGGCATAAGCAAACTTCTCAATTCTTTGATAATTTAGTTTGGCCCCTTGCAATATCTTGCTCCTGAAGTAGACAGAATTTTTACCTATTTTATCTTCTCGTATCAATGCAGAAGCTATTACTTTGTTAGACACAGCCAAATACAAGACGAGTTCTTTATCCATTTCAGGTCGAGTAAGGACAGGGGGCTATAAGAGAAACTCCTTGAATTGTTGAAAGGCTTGTTCACACTCCTGTGTCTAAGCGAAATTGTCTTCTTTTCAGAGGATTGCAAAAAGCGGCAATGACTTTAAGGCTGGCCTGGCTAGAAACCTTAAAAGAGATGCACGTCTTCCATTCAATTGATGAAAATTTTTCAAGTAGGTCAGGCTTTACAGATCCATAACTTCCTTGCATTTATTGGGATTAGCTTCAATTCCTCTTTGGGTGAGCATGAATCCAAAGAATCTCCTGCTTCCACTGTAAAAGTGTGTTGGCGGGATTAAGCCCCATCCCATATTGCCTTATGGTGTTGAAATCTATGGAGAGGTCAGTTAATAACATAACTTCCCTATTCGTCTTTACTAACACCTTTTTCATAAACCATTAGTAAGTTACTCTCGCATTCTTTAACCCAAAAGTCATTACCACATAGCAATAATTTGCCTTTGGGGTGATGAATGACGTCTTCCTTTGTTCGGGCTTATACATAGGGATTTGGTTGTATTCGAGTAAGCATCCATGAAAGATAGGAATTTATATCCTGAAGATAAATCCACTAGGGCATTGATGTTAGGTAGTGGGTATGGATCCTTAGAACAAGCTTTGTTGAGGTCAGTGTAGTCTACATGCATCCTCCACTTACCATTTTGTATCTTTATGAGAACCACATTTGCCAGCCAGAGAGGGTACTTAACTTCCTTGATAAACCCTGCTTCTAAAAGTCTCTAAATTTGTTCTTCCACATGTGTTCTCTCAGAACTAACCTTTCGTCGCCGTTGTTGTACAAGTCGTGATCCTGGATAAATAGCTAGCTTATGGCACATGAGGTCGGGGTGTATGTAAGGCATGTCAAAAGCTTTCCATGCGAAGAGGTCAACGTCTTGTTTTAGTAGGTTTACTAGCTTTGATGTTAACTATTGTTCTATATTGGCGCCTATGTTGGTTATTTTTCTGACCTCGTCACCTATCTGTACTTCCTCCATTCTCACTTCTGGCTAGCACCTCATATCCTCCTGACCTCGGGCATACTCTCATTGTAGCACCTTCGCCCTAACTTCTGGGGACAAAAACGATACATAGAATTAAATTTTAAAAAATAATTAAATAACTATGTACCGTAAAAAATTGATATTATTAAAGGATAAAATTAAAATTTATTTCTATGTATCATTTTTGTCCTCAACGTATTCGTCCTATTTGAGTCCCTAACTATTCATGCCCCGAGTCGAGCTGTAGGACTTGGGCTGATCGAAAACAAGTTGACCGACCTCTTCAGGTCAAGATTACCCGACCTCCTCTCAAAGAGTTCGGCCAAAACGCTACAAGGAGCCCAAGCAGGCCCAAATAAAGGAACATAGCCTAATCTAAAGGCAACTAAAGCTTAGAAAGATAAGGGCGGTTCCCCTCAAAGATAAGATGACCTCACTCAGAAAGATAAGATAAGATAACTATCTTATCTCCAGAAAGGTCACTCCACACCATTATAAATACACTGGAGCACCCAAGTATAACTCATACTCTGATTCTACAAAATACTTGCTTAAAACCCATGCTAACTTAAGCATCGGAGTCTCTTGCAGGTACCACCACCCTCCGGTGACAAAGGATCAGCTACATCAGCACCACCACCGCCTCCAACAGGTCGGACGTATCAGCTCCGGCCGCCACTGCAGATCTCATCCGAGATCGACCTAACAGTTTCAGGTAACCCTTGGAACATTGGCACCGTTGCCGGGGAACCTGGAAGTCATCCCATCACCATGACAGACAACCTTGACAACGACCACGACTCCGAATTGGAGGAGAGAACTCCACATAAGAACACGAACACCACACCAAAGGATATGCCTCAACCAAACAAAGACAAGTATTCGCCGAACACAGAAATCAAGGAGGCCCTACAAGCTCAACAAGATCGCCTCAAATTGCTCAAAAAAGAGGCCGAACATCAACGGGAAGCCGAAAGAAACCTCCAGAGAGAAACTAGGTGACGCCGAGAGTTGGAGGCCTTCTTCTTAGCCATCCCAGGCTTTGTCAACACAAAAAGATAAAGAAAGTAAGTTTGAGAAGGTCGGACATCTAGTTCCTGGCATAACAATTGAAAGATCTTTATGAAACCCCACGAGTTCGGATGGAGTTGGGACGGGGCTACATTATAGGACCACAACAAGTCGGTCTCAAAGGAAGTAAAAGGGATGGTGATGTTCATTTGGTTGAAAAAGTAATCATAAGCGTAAAAGAATGGACGTTCCCCTGGAGTCAGAGAAGGAAAACAAACTCTCTCATCTGGATCAGGCGCTACCACTTCATAATTCTTCTCCTGATCTCTATTACTACAAAGTCGGTGATGCCTCCTAAGTTGCATGAAATATTCAGAATTCACAACAGAAACACACATTAAAACAAGGGAGTCCAGCCAGTCAGACATGCCCTCAGGGACTTTGGAAGACATTTCGACAATATTTTTGTGAGAAGATATAGGCCAACTAGTCCTACAGTGAGAAAAAGGAAAAACAGGTTACTAATCAAACAGCTCGGACAAAACAGAAAACATCTCGGAAAAATACGAAGATAACTCGGACTAAAGCATACAAATATTAGAAGTCAGATACAGCAGCGAAAGGAAACTCCAGGACTTACACCAAGGTCCAGGGGCATCCTTTGGAGGCAGTAACAGAGTAAGGATTCCAAAAAAATCTACAAGTCTACGCCCCGACATCTCTCGAACCAGAAAAACAACCATCTTTTGACAGCAAAGAAAGTCACAATTCACAAACAAGACATCAAAAAGTCACGACCTTTTCACAATTTATCAGCAAAGGGATTTCGTCACATCTAAAGGAAATCATCCATGTCATACACAACAGCAAACCATCGACATCAAGTATACTACGCAGAAATCATCAAAAGATGCAACCTTTTTTACAGTCCATTACTCCAAACCTCAAACAGAAAAGATCTACGCATTCAAAGTAAAAGGGGGGCAGAAAAAAGGTAAACCAAAGCAACCCTAAAACAGCACAGCAAATGATCAGACACAGCAAAAGCAGAAAGATTCAAACTTTTTACAAGCAAGATCAAAACTTTCTCAAAATCAAACATGAAAAGAACGACGGGGAAATTAAAAAAGAAAAAAGAGAGGAAGAAGACCAACCTGCAGTAGGAAGGAGATGATAAACGCTTAAGACTGAAGCAATGACGAAGCCACGCCAAACAATCACCTTTCGAAACAAAAGAACGAAGCGCCAGCGGTCAAAGAAGAGAAGTGAAAAGAGAGAATTGAAGCAAAGCTTTGAAATTCAAATGAAGATATGAAGAGGGAAGTAAAAGGAAACGGCAAAGAGTTAAATGAGTATTCAAACCTTCACACGTTCCCAAGGAAAACGCAAAACGTGCGTTCCAATTAAAAAGTAGTGAGAAAAAAATGCTCCGCATTCAAGCTACTGAATGGAAGTTCTACGACGAGATCGACAATGCTCGAGCTCAACTTTCAGGGGTCAAAGTCTAGCAAAAACACGACCTCAAAAAGAAAAGATCGAACTCAAGCAGGGGCACTGTTCATGCCCTAGGTCGAGCTATAGGACCCGGGCTGATCGAAAACAAGTCGACCGACCTCTTCAGGTCAGGATTACCCGACCTCCTCTTAAGGAGTTTGGCTAGAACACTACAAGGAGCCCAAGCAGGCCCAAATAAAGGAACATAGCCCAATCTAAAGGCAACTAAAGCTTAGAAAGATAAGGGCGGTTCCCCTCAAAGATAAGATGACCTCACTCAGAAAGATAAGATAAGATAACTATCTTATCTCCAGAAAGGTCACTCCACACCATTATAAATACACTGGAGCACCCAGGTATAACTCATACTCTGATTCTACAAAATACCTGCTTAAAACCCATGCTAACTTAAGCATCGGAGTCTCTTTCAGGTATCACCACCCTCCGGTGACAAAGGATCAGCTACATCAGCACCACCACCGCCTCCAACAGGTCGGACGTATCAGTTCCGGCCGCCACCGCAGATCTCATCCGAGATCGACCTAACAGTTTCAGGTAACCTTCGGAACACTAACGTTTTAAAATCGTCTCAATTTTGTCCCACCGTCAATTCTGTTAACAGATTCCTAACGGCAGGATAATATTGACTCAATTTTGAAATGTTAGGGACTTAAATATGACGATTTAAACGTTATGAACAACTTTTAAGATTTAACCAAAATATTGAGGACAAAAACGATACTTTACTTTTTTTCTGACCTTGTCACCTATCTGTACTTCCTCCATTCTCCCTTCTGGCTGGCACCTCATATCCTCCCGACCTCGGGCACCTCGGGCATACTCTCATTGTAGCGCCTTCGCCCTAACTTCTTGTCTCTTTTTATGTTAGCTATCCCCTCCTGAGTTGGAAACTTCATACAAAAGTGGGAAGTATATATTATTGCTATAAGTCGATTGAAAGTGATCCGACCTATCAAGGCCTTATATGCAGATGAAGTGTCTACTACAATCTAATCAATACTCATAGTGCGTGTTTTGAGACCCTTGCCAAAGGTAATATAAAGAATTATATAACCAAGAGGTTGGATGGAAGTTTCTCCTAATCCAAAAAGAGTGTCCAGATATGCCTTCAAATCCTTTTCTTCTAAACCAAGTTTGTTGAAAGCCAATTTGAATAAGATGTTAGCGGAGCTCCCCTAGTCCACCAATATCCTATGGAGGTTAGCATTGGCCAAAATCATGGTTATCACTACTAGATTTCCATGACCAGGGATTACGCCTTTAGCATCTTCTTTTATGAAGGTGATTGTTGACAAGTTGGACATCCTCTCATTTCCACTGCTTGGTAGACTTCCTTTCAATGTCTCTTACGAGAGGACTTAGTTACCTCCTCCTGCAAATCCTCCAGCAATAACATGGACATGCCTCGTAGGGTTCTTATTAGGTGTTCTACTCTGTCTTTATCATCTTTTTTTTTCTTCTTACTGGTTTTAACCTCCCAGCAAAAAATTTATGCAATCTCTCCTCTCTGACCAATTTTTTTATTAAATTTTTCAAATCGTAATAATTGTTGGTAGTGCAACCATAGATTCAGTGATACTCACAGTATTCTAATCGATTTTCTCTTTTTTTGCTTCAAATTGGTTTTGGGGGTGGTATTTTTTCCAAGTAGCATATTTCCATGTAGATGTGATGAGCACTAGATACTAGTTTAGAATTTCACAAGTTAAAACACAAGATTCGTCATAGATATAGTCCTAAACCAGCAACCAACACTATCAAAGTTTAGTAGAATATCACAAGTTCCAAAACAATTAACTGGGAGTTTTAATCCCGGGTCATTCTCCCTTGGACTTGCAATAGAGTACACATCATTTGATATGAGTTCGGGGGTTTCAAGTGCAATTATGAAGTTTAAAGAGACTAGGAACTAAGGACTAAACAACAATTAAATTGCAAGAAACTAGAATCAATAAGCAAGTAAATCATAAACTAAGCAAGCATGAATAAAGAGCAACAATAAAACTAACAACTATGCTAAAAGACAACTAAATCAAACTATAGATGATTAAAGAATTGAGCTTGTAAAGAAGTGAAATTCAAATGCTAAAAGGGATCTTGGCTAGGGTTGAGACTCAATGATTTTTATCCTTGTCATTAACTACAAACATGGTAATTGTGAAGAGTTAATCTCACTTAGTCAATCTTTAACATTCAGGAAAGCCAAGTAGGCTTAATTGATCTTAATCCATAAATCTTAACTAACTTACTAATTGAATTTAGTAAAAAGTTAGCATTAGTGGAAACAAAATCAACTAACAACTCTAAATTACCAATCAATAATTTCTCAATCCCAAGTCAAGAGATAGAAATTCTACTCCATAATTAAAGTAAATATTTTATCAAACACTTGGTGTGCAAAAAGAGAAAACATGGTAAATTACAAAAATTAATAAAAACTATAGCTAGCCAAAGTAAGAAATTAATACCAACAACTTAAACAAGTATATATAAAACTTAAAACATCAACTTCATTAATGAAAATTCAAAATTCGTAGGTTCATAAAATAACAAAATAAAACAAGATAACTACCACTAAATTTTAAGAGAATTAGGGTGCAAGAACACAAAATCAAGTATCAAAACATACAATTAAACAAGAGTAAAATCTAAAACTAGTAGCAAAATTAAATTAAACTTAACAAAACCTAGAGAGAAGTTGGAGTTTCTCTCACTAAAACTATGAACAAAACCTAAAAAAACTATGAAAATGTGATTATAGTAGAGTGCGTATTGATCCCCCTTGGACTCTTGGTTCAAATCTTCATAAATAAGTTGGATTGAGCCTAAAAATAGGCTTAAAATTGCGAGTCATGTGCCTTTTTAAATGAGGCACGAGACTGAAGAGATGCGTACGCACGACTGGAGAGCGATGCGTACGTACGACTATTAGAGCTTCACAACTTTACTTCTTCATGAATCTTTCACTTTTGCATGCGTTTCCTCCATCTTTCCAATCCATCATTGCCTTCTAAACCTTAATTCACTCAAACAAACATATTAAGGCATCGAATGGGATAAAAGTGAATTAAATTTGACCATTTAAAGCATAAAAAGTATGTTTTTAACAATTAAGCACAATTAGAAAAAATTCACGAAAGTATGTATTTTTCATGAATAAATGCAAGATAAGTTGATAAATTTCACTCTTTTCAACCCAAAAATCATCGTAAAATATGGATTTATCAATTCTCCTACACTTAAACACTAGCATGTCTTCATGCTAAGCATTAAGAAAGATAAGATCAAGGGATGTCAACACTTATTAGATACAAGCTATCTATATGCATTCAACTATTCTACTTAATTCTATCTCATTCTATCCACTTGGATAAAAATAAATCAATTTCCAAGAACATATATGAGCATATAGGCTAAAAATAATATAATAATCAATTCAATTCCATCAATTAAATTGAGTTAAAAAAGATTGTGAACTTGCAAGATAAGATCTCATGAGAAAGGGAAGCATAGAATTGAGCAATCAAATCTCTCACCGGATGTGTTTACTCTCTAATTGCTCTAGTATTTAGGGTTGATTCACTCAATTCTCTTCTACCCTTACTTTCTAAAACTTGTTCTTCTTCTAACAATCAACAAATATTCAATGTATGCATACAAATATTATGAGCACTTTAGAGGGTTACAATGAGGCTAAGGTAAAGGTAATGATGTATTTGGTCAAGTGGATTAAAAATTTGAGGCTTTGATTAGCTTAGACTCCCACTTAACCTATAACAACCTATTTAATCCTAATGCAACATCCTAACTACCCATAATTCACTTTTCACATACTCATGCATGTTTTTTTCAATTTACATCACATATACATCTATTTCTAAAATATTTTTTTGGGGTATTATTTATCCCCTTTTTTGTTTCTTTTTTTCTTTTTGAATATATACATGATGTATTTTTTTTCTTTTTTTTTTCTCTACCAATGTTTCTAAATTCCCCCACTTAGATGATGCAACATCTATTAGCCTAATCTAATCAAAGATCAAATTAGGAACATTCATAATTTTTCACTTAGGAGAGTGTTGTGCTAAAATTAAGAACAAAAGGGGAATTCATTAGGCTCAAAATTGGGTAATAATGGTAGATTAATAAGGTATGGCTATTTGGGTGAGTGAGTTAATATGAAATTATGGTCTCAATCATATAGATACTTACATACACAATATTAGACATAAAAAATAAAACAAGTCAAAGATTGTAATTATAGAGAGAGTAATATACACAATAATGAAAATAGTGGTTAAAATAATACAATGACACATTAAAGGCTCAATTCTCACTTGGCTGTGTGTTTTAGCTCTAATCTATGTTCCACAATCCTTATTCAAGCAAGTTCAATAAAAAGTTTTAACTTAAATCAATGAGATGTCCATAATTAAAGTAAACATTTTATCAAACACTTAGTGTGCAAAAAGAAAAAATATGATAAATTACAAAAATTAATAAAAACTATAGCTAACCAATACAAGAAATTAATACCAACAATTTAAACAAGTATATATAAAACTTAAAACATCAACTTCATTTATGGAAATTCAAAATTCATAGGTTCCAAAATAGCAAAACAAAACAAGATAACTGCCACTAAATTATAAGAGAATTAGGATGTAAGAACACAAAACCAAGTATCAAAATTTACAATTAAACAAGAGTAAAATTCAAAACTAGTAACAAAATTGAATTGAACCTAGCAAAACCTAGAGAGAAGTTGGAGTTTCTCTCACTAAACTATGAACAAAACCTTAAAAAAAACTATGAAAATGTGATTATGGTATAGTGTGTCTTGATCCCCCTTGGACTCTTGGTTCAAATCTTCATAAATGAGTTGAATTGGGTCAAAAAATGGGCCTAAAATCGCGAGTCACATGCCTTTTTAAGTGAGACACGAGACTGGAGAGATGCATACGCACAACCCATGCGTACGCATGACTGGCAGATCTTCACAACTTCATTTCTTCTTGAATCCTCCACTTTTGCATGCTTTTCCTCCATCTTTCCAATCCATCATTGCCTTCTAAACCTTAATTCTCTCAAATAAATATATCAAGATATCGAATGAGATAAAAATGAATTAAATTTAATAATTTAAAGCATAAAAAGTATATTTTTAATAATTAAGTACAATTAGAAAAAATTCACAAAAGTATGCATTTTTTATTAATAAATACAAAATAAATTGATAAATTTCACTCTTTTCAACCAAAAAATCACTGTAAAATATGTATTTATCAAGACGTCTACCAAGGAAACACGCAGTGAGGTGTATGAATGATACCTTCTAGGTCGATCCAAGTTGTCTCCTTCTTTCTTCCTTTGTTCCTTTTCTTTATCTCGGAATTGATATGGATTGTCCTGTCCAGCCATAGGCTTCCTTATTTGATCAGTCTCTTCCGTGTTGATATATTTTTTAGTTCACACTTGTACCTGTACAAAGAGGTCGAGTGCCTCTCAGATATCGATTGAGAGAAAGGACCATCCATGATGTCGTTAACAATCCCCATGATGGCTACTTCAGTTGGTAGGTTTTAAATTTGCAAACAAGCCTTATTGAATTTCTCCATGTAGGCCTTGAAAGATTTTCTGACTTCCTACTTTACCTCAAAGAGGCTCGGAGCGTGTTCAGTTTTATCTCTCTGAATAGAAAAGCGTGTGAGGAAGCTCTCTGCCAAATTATCAAAACAAGTTACTGACCTATGAAAAAAGCTATCAAACTACTTCATCATCGTCTTGGTCAGTATTGTCAAAAATGATTTACACCAGGTTGCATCTGATGTATCTGCCAAGTACATACGGCTTCTAAAGTTGCTTAGGTAGTACGGTGCTGTGGGTTTGTGGTGCCATCAAAAAGATTCATGTCTGGACTCTTAAAACTTCTAGGCACCTTAGCCCACATGATGTCTTTTGAAAATAGGTCTTCACTTCCTAAAGAGGTCGGCTCACGATCTTCACGGACTCTTTTGGCCCTAAGGTTAGACTCTAGCTTTTTCAATTTTTCCTTAAGTTCTCGATGACTTCTCAGCTCCCTTTGAAGTTGTCGTTCAGGTTCTCGTTGTCGCTCTATTTTGTCTTCTAGTTGCTTGAGTCACCCCTAATGGCCATGAACCAGTCTCGTGATCTCATCTACATTTCTTTCTCCATGCTTTGCTGGGATGTATATTTGAGAACTTACCCTTAGTCCTCCTTGTTTTCTGTGATTTCTCCCAGAATCTCGATGAAACAAAAGGGCTTGGTCATCATTATAATGATCTCCACTTTTAGACTCTGAATCTGACGTCGTGTGTCCATCTTATTGCTAGTCGTCCGCCATTGTCAAAGGTTAGACTCCAGGTCCCACGACATCGGCGCCAATATTCCAAGGTAATACCTGAAACCAAGGTGATTTAGGCCTAGACATGAAGTCCAGGCTACCTTGGATGAAGGTTGCAACTTGTTCACCAGAAGGGTGAAGTTGTCCGACATCCTCGAGTGGATGATAGTGTGGGGTACTTGCAAGAGATTCTGATTCTTAAGTTAGCAAGAGTTTAAACAGGTTTAAGTGAATTAGGATTAAGAAATACATTAATTTGATAGGGTATTTATAGAGAAAAGTGATGACTTGGCCATCACTTTGAAAGTTCCTCACTAACAGTAGTAGGTAGTTTCTTTTTCAGTATCGAAAAGTTATCTTGCATTAGGATGGTGGTTGAGGTATTGTTGGCTTCTGAGGCTGTGGATGACTAGGTCTTTCTTGCCATGCCAATCGGGTCGGACGCGGATCCTGATACTCGTATTTCGAATTGATGATATTTTAACCCATGTAGTTTTGGACTAGACTTTTTTGGATTTGGATAGCTTTGAGACCCATTAAAGACGGACTAACTCTTTTGGACCATGATTTGGTTATTGGCCATTACCTAAACAACTTTGTCATTCTCTTTTTTTTTTTCTTTTCTTTCTTGTTGGCTTATGAAAAATGTATTTAATTTTTTTTATTAATTATTGGTTAGAGAAAACTACCATGATTATTTTTTTTAATAAATAACAAAAATACACACAAACAGTGACGGATTTAGTTGAAAGAGTATGGGGACAAATTCCTCCACTAGATTTTAAAACATTTTCATGTAATATATAGTAATAAAATTTATTTGCGCTCATTATATAATTAAATTTTACTCTATTATTTTATTGAATTATTTTATTAGATTTAATTAAAATTTAAAATTTAAGATTTATAATGTAATATTTAAGATTTAAAGTGTTGCTCAAAAATAATAAATTTTATTAGTCGAAGCATTGCTCTTATTTTAATATTAAATTAAAAATGACTAATAAAACTATTAATACTATGTTGACTATTTAATAAAAGGGAAGTTCTCTGGTGCTGATGCTGGTTATCAGCATGGTATGCTTTTAAGGTGTGTCATAATGAGAAGGTGACGTGTGGAAGGTAGTTTGGTACGTGGGTTATAGTTAGGTGTTGGTTAAGGATAGTGGATTTTGGGCATTTTTTTTTTCTATGAGCTCGATGATGATATTTATTGTTTTGTAATGCAAAATAGATATGATTAGAGGTCGAGAATGTAAGAAAATATTTTTTAAAAATAATGAAAAATAAAAAATATTGAGCATTTTTTTTGACGATCACTACCTTAAGTGTATTTTTGGACTAAAGTTTGGAGTAGTAATGATTTAATAGGTGAGAGAAAAAAAATTTAAAAAACATTGTTCTTTATGATAAGAGTAAATTTACGGTTAGCTGATTCTTTCTCATATAAATAGAATGTTTTTAGCCCTGCTAGATAGTGAATTTGCGGGTTATAATAACAGTTTAGATGGCTAATGTGTTGATTAGAAGTGGGTGCTATGTGTATTTTGCTGAATTTTATGTTGTAATTAGATTATATTTGATGTTAATAAAGTATTATGTATTGCAATTTATGTGTCAATTCTCTAACGGCATAAAAAGCCATATGAAAGTAGATTGCAGTGGAAATTTTTTTTTTGGAAATTAAGTTTGAAAATTTAAAATTAAAATGTACTACTGAAGGTTCAATGAATTTAAAAATACTTGAAACTAGGGTTGAAATATGTTAAATTTACCTTAACTTTGTTAACAAATTAATTAAAAAAAGATTAGTTAAGCACAAGTATTAGCAGATGGTGGTGGAAAAAATTTTAAGGACATTAGGATTTAAAATTCAAATTGAAATAATAGAGGTACAATGAAATAAATATTTTGAGAATAGGTTTGAAAATATTTAAATTTCGTAAACATATTTAATAAATAAATTGAAGAAAAAATGGTTAAGCATAACCCATGTACCAGCAGTCACCTTTCACGCATCACCTTCTCACTATGACACATCTTGAAAGTATACCATGCTGATAACCAGCATCAATACCAAAGAACTTTTCTTAATAAAAAATCAAAAATCAAAATAAATATGTAACTAATTTTAATTACTCTAAAAGTCCAAACCCAACCCTCTGCTGCTGCTGCTACCTTTTACTACTCTATTACCTTTCGCATTTTTTAATTTATTTTCAATTGTTCTGCATTTTGTTTAGTAATTATATTATTGTGTATTTTTTTGGTTCGTGCTTATTTATAATAAAATTTTATTAAAATTTTTTCTACCATTGATTTGCTTTGTATTTTATATTCATATTGTACTTTAGATTTTTATGAAATTGTGAACTGTATTTGATATGGCAGTTATCAATACGAGTTATAACTCGGTATCGCACGTTATAACTCGGCTTTTATGAGCTATAACTCAGCCATTTAATATTCCCGTCATAATCGACGTCCAAACGGATAACAGTCAGTTACATTATCAACCCTTTTAAACCCGACGATAATGCTCGGAACAGAACGGACGAGAAACCCATCATATAAAAGCAAGGTAAGATATTTTCTTGAGACAATTTGAATAATACATTATACTGACTTAAGCTTTGGAGCGCCCTTGCAGGTACACTCCTCCCCCTCTCCATTGCTCACACTCTCACGTCACGTCAGAAAGAAAAGCTCGGATACAAGGATCGGACGTTCAGCCTCCAGGGTGATAGTTCGGCAGTCATCCGTCACTGGAAGCCGATCTATTTCGCAGGCAAGAACAATTGGCGCCCACCATGGGGCCAAAAAACTAGATCTTTTTCTTTTTGGTCCCAATACTTTCACTCGTATCCATGGCTGATGTGCTACCTCCTTCCCCATCCGAACTTCTTCGGATGGTAACAGAGCTACAACAAGTCAATCAGCGTATGGCAAAAAAAAATCAAAGAATGGCTACCCAAATCGCCGAGCTGAACAATGCTCGGATCGAAAATAACAACACTCATCAACAACAACCAGAAGATAATGAACATCATTCCGACCCCTCCCACGTCTCGGAGACGATTCGAGTTGAGGGAGCTCAGCCTGAAGACGAGAATGAAGAGCCCAACGAACCCGTGGGACCCTTCACACCAGAAGTGATAAACTTCGAACTACCACGAAGATTCACCCTACCACTGACCCTCACACCTTACGATGGGCTCGGAGATCCGAAAAAGTTTCTCAAAAAATTCCCATCAATAATGATCGTTAACGGTGCATCTGATACTGTGTTATGCCGCTGTTTTCCGAATTATTTAGACGGTCCTGCACTTGATTGGCTTTGTGCTTTGCCTGCAGGTTCTATCTCACAATTTCAGCAGCTGGCCAAGCTATTTGAAGAACACTTCGCTGGATCTGCAATTTATCTGCATGACTCGGATTATTTGAATACGATCAAGCAGGGACAAAATGAAAGCCTGAAGGACTACATGACTCGCTTCATGAAAGTCGCCATCAGCATACCCGACCTCCACCCCGAGGTCCATCTGCATTCAATCAAAAGCAGATTCCGACCTAGGAAGTTCCAAGAAACCATCGTGGTAGCAAGCCAAAGACCCTTTCCAAGTTCCGCGAGAAAGCCAAAGGCCAAATTGATATCGAGGAACTCAGACAAGCTCGGAAGTCTGACAAAACATATTACAGAGACGAAGATAAAACTCCGAGCAGTAAGAAAAGTTTCAAACTAACCCCTCGATTTGATTCTTATATGCAGTTCAACACTAAGCGAGAGGACATAATCAAAGAGATTCTGAATTCAAAACTAATCAAGCCACCAAGGAAAGCCGGTACCTACCAAGATACTAAGAATGTAGACAAATCTAAATATTGTGCTTTCCACCAGAAGCACGGCCACGCTACTGACGATTGCGTGGTGGCAAAAGACCTCTTGGAACGACTAGCTCGGCAAGGTCACCTTGACAAGTACATTGGAGGTCACATCCAAAGACGTACAACACCTTCCACAGCCAATGATTCGTCCGAACAACAACACCGACGAAAAGAGAAGGTACCCTCAAGCCAACATGAAAAACCCCGAGGTATAATTAATTGTATTTCAGGAGGATACGCTAGTGAAGGATCCTCAAACTTGGCCAGGAAGAGATCGTTCCGAGCAATATGCTCGGTAGATGGACCACATCGCGAAGCTCATGTCGCAACCCAACTCCCGCAAGTGACGTTTACGCACACAGATTTCGATTCCATCATACAGAACCTAGATGACCATGTGGTTATCACGCTTCAATTGGGAGATCTGTTGGTAAGGAAAGTACTTCTAGATCCCGGGAGCAGCGCCGACGTTCTGTTCTACTCAACATTCCAAAAAATGAAGCTCAGCAACAACATCCTCCTGTCAACAGGGGGAGACCTTGTCGGTTTCAGCCCATATAATCTTATACTTGGCCGACCTTTCTTAAACAAGTTCGGCGCAATTGTATCTACAGTTCACCTGTGTGTTAAGTTTCCTCTGCAGGACGATCATGTTGTAACAATTCACGGAGATCATAAAGAGGCACGACAATGCTACAACATCAGCATTAAGCTCCCAAATCGTTCAAAACAACAAGTCAACAATGTCCACCTCACCACCAACAGCTCGGCATTAGCCGACCTAGATCCAAGAGCCGACTTTCTTGAACGACCTATGCCATCCGGTGACTTACAGAAAGTATATTTCAATAATGATCCTAACAAATTTACTTATGTAGGTACATCAATAAGCGCGGTTGAGCTAAAAGCCATAACCACCTTTCTACAAGAATAAGCCGACCTATTTGCATGGACGCCTTCTGACATGCCCGGCATCGACCCACAAATCATCAGCCATAAATTGGCTATAAACCCATTCGCACGACTAGTGCAGCAGAAGAAAAGAAAACTCGGCGATGAAAAGAAAAAAAAGCATCACTAGAAGAAACTCAAAAGCTGATTAATGCAGAATTCATTAAAGAAATCAGATTTACTACCTGGCTGACCAACATGGTAATGGTAAGGAAACAAAATGGTAAGTGGCGCATGTGCGTCAACTTTACTGACTTAAACAAAGCATGCCCGAAAGATTCTTATCCTTTACCATCCATAGACTCTTTGGTAGATAACGCTTCCAGTTATGCTACCTTAAGCTTTATGAATGCCTATTCGGGTTATAATCAAATCCTTATGCACCCCTCTGATTAAAGTAAAATGGCATTTATCACTGAATTTGGTAACTACTGTTATAAAGTTATGCCCTTTGGATTAAAGAATGCAGGAGCAACTTACCAGCGTCTTAAAGTAAAATGGCATTTATCACTGAATTTGGTAACTACTGTTATAAAGTTATGCCCTTTGGATTAAAGAATGCAGGAGCAACTTACCAGCGTCTTATGGTAAAATGGCATTTATCACTGAATTTGGTAACTACTGTTATAAAGTTATGCCCTTTGGATTAAAGAATGCAGGAGCAACTTACCAGCGTCTTAAAGTAAAATGGCATTTATCACTGAATTTGGTAACTACTGTTATAAAGTTATGCCCTTTGGATTAAAGAATGCAGGAGCAACTTACCAGCGTCTTATGGACAAAGTCTTCGCCAAACAGATCGGCAGAAATATAGAGGTATATGTCGACGACATGGTGGCCAAAAGAAAACTCGGCAATAACCATATCGATGACTTAAAAGAGATCTTTGCCCAAATACGCCATTACAACATGCGTCTGAACCCAGAGAAATGTGCCTTCGCTGTTCAAGGTGGTAAATTTTTAGGGTTCTTATTAACAAGCAGAGGCATTGAAGCGAACCCTGACAAATGCCGATAGAAGTGTATGTCGATGACATGGTTGCCAAGACAAAAATTGGTAAGAACCATATCGACGACTTAACAGAGATCTTCGGCCAAATATGCCACTACAACATGCATCTAAACCCGGAGAAATGCGCCTTCGCTGTTCAAGGTGGTAAGTTCTTAGGTTTTTTATTAACAAGCAAGGGCATTGAGGCGAATCCTGACAAATGCCGAGCAGTTGTAGGGATGACAAGCCCAAAAACAATAAAAGAAGTCCAACGCCTCACAGGAAGACTTGTTGCACTATCCAGATTTGTCCCATGTTTAGCTTCAAAGTCTATTCCTTTTTTCCAAACAATAAAAAAGAAAAACAAATTTCAATGGAATGACGATTGTCAGAGAGATTTTAATACACTAAAAACAACTCTCTCACAACTGCCGATTTTGCAAAAACCCTTACAAGGAGAAGATTTATTCCTGTATTTATCAGTTACTGATTGGGCGATAAGCTCTGCTCTTGTTACAGAAAAGGACAAAACTCAATATCCAATATACTTCGTCAGTAAAATTCTCCAACATGCCGAACTCAACTATCCGAGGATAGAAAAGCTGGCTTTAGCATTAATATTTTCAGTAAGAAGACTCCGACCTTATTTCCAGAGTCATGTCATCTATGTCAGGACCAATCACCCATTACGCCAGGTGCTACACAAACCAGAAATTGCAGGCAGACTTATTAAGTGGTCAATCGAATTATCCGAGTTCGACATCAGGTACCAATCAAGAGGACCGATTAAGTCACAATTTTTGGCTGACTTTATTGCAGAACTTACGATACCTTCAGAAGACGACCATACAAAACAATGGACTTTATATGTGGACGGCTCATCAAACAATGAGGGCTGTGGTGCCGGAATCCGTCTGTAGGCCGACGATGGCTTTATTATCGAACATTCCTTACACCTATCTTTTAAAGCCAGCAACAATCAATCCAAATATGAAGCCCTCGTCGCAGGACTCCGACTTTGTTTAGATCTCCAAATATCAGCCATAAAGGTATACTGCGACTCCCTATTGGTAGTACAGTAGGTAAACGACCTTTTCCAAGTAAAAGATCCTCTTCTTTCAAAATACCTACTGTTAGTAAAAGATTTAACTGCAAAATTTTCAAAATTCGAAATACAACACATACCACGAGAACAAAACCAAAGGGCCGACATCTTATCTAAACTCGGCAGCACACAATCCGACTTATCTACATTACATCAATTTACTATAACCTCTCCAAGTGTTAATCTAACAGATGTGTTAAGTGTTACACAGGAAAAAGAATGGCAGAATGAATTTATACAATATCTACAAACAGTTCATGTACCAGATAACATCGAGAATGCAAAAAGGTTCCAAAGACAAGCATCTTTTTTCACATTACCCAACGGAACTTTATACAGGCGAGGATACACTCGCCCATTGCTAAAATGCCTTACCAAAGCTGAAGCTGATATAGCATTGTCCGAAGCACATGAAGGAATTTGAGGAACACACACGGGAGCTCAGAGTTTAACCTCAAAAATCCTCCATGCCGATTTCTTTTGGCCGACTTTAAAACATGATAGCCAAAACAAGGTTCGGACTTGTGACAATTGCCAGAAACATGCACCACTCATACACATTCCTGTCGAGCACCTACATCATTCTGACGTTAGTTGGCCCTTCAACCAATGGGGGCTGGATATACTCGGGCCGTTCCCAACGGCACCGGGCCAGGTAAAATTTCTCATAGTTGCAATTGATTATTTCTCAAAGTGGGTTGAAGCCCAACCTTTAGCCAGGATTACATCCTAACAAATGATTTCTTTCGTTTGGAAAAGTATTATTTTCCGCTCATACACATTCCTGTCGAGCACCTACATCATTCTGACGTTAGTTGGCCCTTCAACCAATGGGGGCTGGATATACTCGGGCCGTTCCCAACGGCACCGGGCCAGGTAAAATTTCTCATAGTTGCAATTGATTATTTCTCAAAGTGGGTTGAAGCCCAACCTTTTGCCAGAATCACATCGCAACAAATGATTTTTTTCACTTGAAAAAATATTATTTGCCGCTTTGGCATTCCTCACCATATCATCACTGACAATGGTCGCCAGTTCGCCGATCAGAAATTTCAATCTTTTTTGCAGAACCTTAAAATCAAACAACATTTTGCCTCCGTTGAACATCCTCAGACAAACGGATTAGCAGAGGCCGCAAATAAGGTCATATTACATGCACTCAAGAAGAAGTTAGATGATGCTAAAGGACTCTGGGCCGAGCTAATACCTGAAATTCTTTGGGGATATAATACAACATCACAATCATCAACAAAAGAGACGCCATTCCGACTTATGTATGGCTCTGAAGCTATGATACCACTGGAGATCTCACAAGGCTCCACTAGAACTCAGCTCGGTAACCAAGATGAAGCTCGGCGAGCCGAGCTAGATATCATCGAAGAAATAAGGGACATAGCAACGCTACGACAATGCGCGGCACAACAGACAATAGCTCGGCGACACAATAAATCGGTAAGAAGCCGATCGTTTCAAAAAGGCGACTTAGTACTTCGAAAGACAGAGATGGCACGGAGACCACCATCCCATGGAAAACTCGCAGCAAACTGGGACGGTCCATACCAAATTATAGAAGTCCTCGGCAACAGAGCATACAGACTAGAATCGATAAATGGTACACCGCTACCCAATACATGGAATATTTCCTCGCTTAAGAAATTTATAGTTAAAAGTCAGGGATAGGCTTGTACTCTTTTTCCTACTACCAAGATTTTTCCCAAAGAATTTTGCTTGGAGAGGTTTTAACGAGGCTAGCTTACCTGCACCTTTGTTTTCAAAGGTCCACCAATTTATTGTATATGAGCAATAAAATTTATCTCATTCTTTTAAACTAAAGTATATACCAAATGTATTCCTCAATCATTTTGATAATTTCTTTCACAATTAACAGAATAGATACAAATTTATCTATTGTCAATCTCAAATACATTCAAACGACGAACATTTTTGTCTAATTGCAATCTATCTATAATCGGCAATCATATCATACAAACAAAAAGGGAATATTCTTAACAGAAATTCAAATCAAAAGCTTTTTCAAACAACTCAAAAGCGATTCCCAACATACTATATGAACAAAGTCAAACAACTCTATCAGCAAAACTACAAACTTCAAGTAGCAATTATCACAAGGTATTATCCATTACATCGATGGCAACAAAGTATTCAAAACAAAAACAGTTCTACTAAACAGAACATTACAAATGGCACAAAAGCATACTAAACATTCTCAGCCTCATCTTTGGCAACACCATCATCCTCGACCATCTTTCCATCTCGGACGATCTTTCCAGGATCCATCTCAGACGGATCCACTTCTGGTGCAAGGAACTTCGCCTGTAAACATGCTCTTTCAAATCCCTCAACAAATGAGTCCAAAATTTCATCACCTTTCTTTTTCTCCATCTCTTTAAGCCGAGCAGTTACCTCAATCAGTCGAGATTCCATGCTCGCCAAATCAGCTTCCTTTTTCTTCAAATCCTCAACGTCCTTAGCATAGTTATCTTTTGTCTCTTTCAACTGCTTCTCAGTATCAGTCAACTTAGTCTGTAACTCGGCAACAATACCTTTGCTCTTACTCAACTCTTCTTTCAACAATAAATATTCCTTGTTTTCAACAGTCACTTTCTTATGTTTCAACTCCTGGCTATGCCCTAGACTGGCTAACCGCAAACCAACAACCTACAAACCATAATAACTCCAGGTCATATAAAATATCCTACTACCAAAATAGAATAACTGTATAAACAAGGTCGGACATTACCTGCATATATTGCCCGATCGCCATTTCACCGACCTCGTTCGCCAGAGAAACATCGGCTAAAGACTAACAATACTCGTCCGCCACAGCCATATAAGGATAATCCTTCCTCCATAAAGACAAACCCTCGCTCTGATTAGACATTTCATTAAGCTTTTTATGGTTAACCATAAAAGCTTGAATTTCTTCTAAGGAAACCCCCTGCTCCTTTCCACTAGAGTCCTCAGACAACTCTACCACGTCTGACTTCCTCTTCTTTGGAATCACTTTTCTACGCCCCTAACGAGGCTGACTAACTTCTCCAACCACCGCCCCTTTTTCACGGTTTGACGACGACACTTCTTTTTCCAAATTCTTACTTTTAAATCGAGACCTCAGAGATGCAGCTGAAATGCCCGGGTATTTATCACCTGCAGAACAAATACACCATCTGTCAGAAACTCCTAGAAAAATAATATACAAACAAAGAAAACCCCAAACTCACCCAACTACTCTAAGACAGCATCTTTATCTTCTTCCCACTTGAGTAACTCATACATAGAAATCAGATCCTTACGATCAATATTCTCAACCAAGAACTCAATCAAACACACATTTTTCGAAGATATAATCTCGGGACCGAGTATATTTTGAGGTTCCGAGCACCACCATAACGGAAACCTCTCCGCCAGATTCTCATCAACATAAAAGGGAAAGTCTTTTTCCAAATTCCTAACCTTAAGATACATTTCCTTAAAATCCTTAAAAGAGGATTTATATAACTTGAATATACCAAATCCAGGGGTACTGTTGAAATTAATCCAACCCCCTTTCCACACCCCCTTTGCTTGAAATAGAGAAAAGAACAAATCCACTAATGGCGTCTCCTCAAGAAATTCCATCAGAATCTCGAAGGAACGTAAGAACTCCAAGCCATTAGGATGAAGCTGAGATGCAGCACAGTTTAACTGTTTCAACACCTGACACTCAAACTCCGTAAATGGCAACTTCACTCTCAACTCTTCTAGAACACAGCTGTGCATGTAGAAAAATTCGAATCCCTGCCCCTGATAATAAACCCTATCATCACTATTACATGGCAATAACTCAACTTGTACCCCAGTACCAGCCCTTACAACCTTCGCTGCGTTCACCTCCTTAACAGCAGCATCATCACGAAATAAGGACACTCGGGACTTCACATCCTCACTAACTCAGTCATAAGACCAGTCAATCTCACTCTTTTTCTCCTTCTCAAACCCCATTAAGAAAAACAGCAAGCAAACAAGAAGAGGGAAAAAATGAACTAGTAAATCAGAAGCAAGAAGACAGAGCATACATACCTCTATTATTCATTCTGTTCCCAAAGAAACAAAACCCAAACGTCAAATGATACCAGGGTAAAACTTCAAGTAAGAAACCAATAAATCCAATTAATCCCACCACAAACAAATGTTTCAAATGATGAAACTGCTGCGTTAGTCAGATCAAACGACGCAGTCCACTTTGGAAACATAACAAGTCTTTATTGCACTCATCAATGTTTTTCTCTCCTCAGTAAAAAGGGGACACGACTCCCCACGTCAAAACAATAATTTTTTTAATGAAGTACGTTGAACTGGGGGCTCACTCAACAACCTATCCAACCGAGTTAACTCATCAAGAAGCTCAACCTGCTTCATTAAAAACTCTCCTCAGGCTAAGCTTGGGGGCTATGATATGGCAGTTATCAATACAAGTTATAACTCGGTATCGCACGTTATAACTCGGCTTTTATGAGCTATAACTCGGTCATTTAATATTCCCGTCATAACCGACGTCCAAATAGAAGAGTCAGTTACATTATCAACCCTTTTAAACCCGACGTTAATGCTCGGAACAGAACGGACGAGAAACCCATCATATAAAAGTAAGGTAAAATATTTTCTTGAGAGAATTCGAATAATACATTATACTGACTTAAACTTTGGAATACCTTTGCAGGTACACTCCTTCCTCTCTCCATTGCTCACACTCTCACGTCACGTCAAAAAGAAAAGTTCGGATACAAGGATCGGACGTTCAGCCTCTAGGGTGATAGTTCGGCAGTCATCCGTCACTGGAAGTCGATCTATTTCGCAGGCAAGAGCAGTATTTTATAACAATATTATATTTATTAATTAATTATTTAGGTTTATAATTTTTAATAATAAAAAAATATTCCAAAAAATTATCATCATATAATAATAATAATATTTTATACTAATTAACAGTTACTACTATA
>NC_029790.2:16918285-16923278 GCF_000816755.2 Arachis ipaensis | reverse complement strand
TGGACAACTGACGGTTCATCTTGTTGCTCAGATTAGGTAATTTTCTTTTTGTTTTGTTTTCAAAAATTTTTCAAAAATATTTCAAAATTTTTCTTTTGTTTTCGATAATAATAATAATAATAATAATAATAATAAAATATAATTATAACAATGATTAATATATTATGCCTTCATTAATAAAATTTTTTGAATACGCTACTGTATACAAATATAAAAAGGATAAAACTCATAAATATACACCCAAAAGATTAGAAAACAGTCCGACCACTTAAAAAATTATTTCCAAGTCAAAATTATCTTTCCATTTGTATAAATAGTGATGGACTCAAAGATAAAGGCAAACTTAAAATTAGTTTTCATAACTACTGTATAACAAGAAGGATTACAAAGTGCATGACTGCTGACTGGAAGCCTTATGCCAAATTTAGGGTTGAGTACGGGCAGCGGGTACCCGATTATCCGTCCGAACCCGAACCGAATCAATTAAATTAGTTCTGAAACCAACGGGTAATCGGGTCCAACTCGAACTAAATCGATAGTCTTTGTTAGTGATTGGTTCGGGTATCGGTTTTAGGAGTGCGAAATTCGAACCAACCCGCAAACCCGATCATATATTAATTAAATAAAAAAAATAAAAAATATATATATGACTTTTCCATTAGACAAAGATTATTCACTATTAATATGTTTGGATTTTAATGAGTTTAGTTTTTAATATATTTGGTATTTAACATGTTTGAATTATTTCTATTGATATTATATATTTATTGTACTTGTTGAATTTTTAAGATAAAAATTTGTTTTTTTTTTTTTATGAATTTCAAAGTCATCGGGTATCCAATTACCCAAACCGAACCAATCCATTCTTAATTGGTTTGGTTTGGTTCGGATACATGTACAAAAAAACACAAATCCGAACCAAACCGAACCAATTATATTTTAATCAGTTCGATTCTAATTTTACCATGAACCCAAACCAAACCGACCCGTACTCACCCCTAGCCAAATTAGCAAAATGTTAGATGATGAAAGGACAATTTTAGCTTGTGAAAATAATTTTTGGGACATATCAAGTTATTTTATGAGGCCTACTACACATACAAACTTTTTTAACTTACAAGTCTTATAAGTTAGCACAAGCCCAACAAAACACACGCGCATTACACTCCCACATTCAAGAGTTAATACACGTACGTTATTCAACCACTTTCTGTTTCCAAAGCGCGCTACTCACCATGCATTATGAACGACTCTTCTTTTTCCTCAATGAAAACGACTTTTTTGCCAAATTTGTTCGATATCCTTCGTGTGTTCTCTTTTTGCCTTTTCATTCATTGTTTTACCTGCGTTTATCACTGGTATTCTTGCTTCGTTTTTTTCGATTTTCATGGTTTCTGAAATCAAGCTTTGAAATCGTTTTGAATATAATGGAACTTTAGAAATACACCCAAACAGTTACAGAAACTCACCCAAACGATTACAGAAATACACCCGAAGGATTACAGAAATACACCCAAAGGATGTAAGAAATACACCTAAAATTCGTTGAAGTACACCTTATGCATAATTCAGAACTCTTCCTCTTTCTCCTCCTCATCTTCTGCTGCTTCTTCTTCTTCATTTTCTTATTTCATATTCTCATAATTCTTTTTTGGAGGAAAAAATCAAACAAAGAAAAAAAATGTAACACCCTAACTATCAAAATGTCACGCTTCCAGCTGTGCCACTCTGATAGCTCGGGTATTACGATGACTTTTAAAATATTTAATACTAAAATATGAGCCTGTTTAAAAAAATTAAACCGTATAACCGCTCAAGAGGCTTCTTATCTGATAACATACAACACATTTACAAAACAAACCATAATACTTACAAAAGATACATATACATATATCTACATATTATTAATATTACAAACATTACATAATCAAAATCCTATCCCTCTTGTGAAGACTTGCAAAATTAAAGGCGAGGGAAACATAAAACTAAGATCATACAAAATAATGTCGAATAAACAGAAAATAAATATAACTCTCCTGAAACTCCATCGCCCATATCCTGAAAAGGGAAAAACCTGTAGGGGAGTGAGAACATCGTCCTCGAAAGGGTTCTCACTATAGGGTTACAGAATTGCTATAATAAGATACAAAAATAAAACCGTTTTTAATGTATAGTGATTAATAACCGCCTTATGCTTCTTTTCAAAACCAAAGATTTAATATTCAAAATCCGAAATCCTTTCTAAAAGGGAAAGCTGTTAATTTTTCAAAAATCCAAAAGCTCTTTTTTTTTTTAAAGTTTTTCCCTAGACAGCATAAATGACCAAACTGATCCAAGCATAGGTTCATTAAGTCTATGCTGAACCAATTTGGTTTTTCATACTTTTCTAAACCGAAAACACAACCAAACACAGCATTCAGCCCATCTCATAATCAACCACGGCCCTAGGCCCAAGCAGCTCAATCAACAACCAATTCATCACAATCCAACCAATTCTCAGCCACAAACACAAGTAAGAAGGTTCAAACACAATCAAGCAGTTATATCAAGTAGAGCAATTAGGAATTAACATAACTATTCACATAGGCAAACCAATTATAATATGCACACCCAAACAATGTCATATAAATGCATATGATGCATGCTTGTCCTACTGGCCATGAGCTCACGCGTCGGTTATGTTGCCAGACCCGACTCGGATAAGCGGGATTCAACCTCCATCCTTATCCGTAGGTTCCACAAGCAAGCGGGACTAAACCACCATCCTTGCCCGGAACACGCAAGCGGGATTTAAACCACCGTCCTTGCCAAATAATTTATCAATATGTGAGGGGGACAAAACCACCACCCCTGCATAACGGGTTTACGCACTGAGAAAGCGGGACTATACCACCATCCTTGCCAGGCCTCATCATATTCTCAATAACATCCACAGTCAATCAGACTCAAAATCTTATTTCAAAAATCATTTTTGGCCCACTTTCAAATCACAAACGTATTCAGTTCACATCTTGCCAAGAACCACTTTTCTTAAGTAAATTTTCTTTTCAAAACTTTCAAACAACTTCATAACCAAGCCAGATTGAAAATCTCTTCTGAAAGACTCAAAATCACTCATTTTCAAATCATTCGCTCCATCACTTTGAAATCAAGAGTTATTAATCAACAACCTTGGCAAGGACTCAAGACTTTAGGGAAGAATAACCTGCCTCATTTCTTAAACTCTTCAGAAATTCTCGGAATCATAGTTGCTTAAGTTGAGATAAATTAAAGTAAAGATTTAAAATCAAAACCAAAGCATGTAAGCCAAGAGTTCTGAACCAGTTTCAAAACCAAAATTATTTAAGTCCCAAAAAAACCAATTTCTTTTCATTCTTAAATCAGAAACTCTCCCAAAGGCTCAGAATTGTTTAGTCGAACTTAAAGTCGAACTTAAAGAATGCTTTAAGAGCAACACGAAATTAATTAATCAAGTTCAATTTCTTTCAAATTCCGCTAAACTCACCCAAAGGTACTTCTTTAACCAAACTTCAAAACATAGGCCCCTTCATATTTAAATCAATCGGGAAACATAAACTTTTATTAAACAGTTTAAACTCAAAACACCAATTTATTAATAAATCAAGAACCAATTCATAGAAACTCTCAAGTCTAAATCTTTTTCTAAATCACATTTTAAAACAGAATCTAAATTTTTATGAAAATTCGGCAACATCTTCCCTAAAATTTGGACTTTGCCACCCTTTCGGGTCCCAACCAAACCAATCCTCAACTCCTTTCCAAAGGATTCAAGACCAAATCAGTTTCCAATAAACAAAACTCAGGACTTTAAATACCAAAAATCATTTCAAGCCAAACCAATCAGAAATCTCAATCTCAATTTTAATAAAATTAGACATTATCTCATTCAAGCAGACAACCATATTCATCTAAGATAAACCAAACAATGCATAGGACTTACATAATCACCAGAAAAGCATTTCGCTCGTCATATCAATTTATAACAATTCCACTTTAAAATAAATTAGTTTTATAAAAACCCCTACCTCGGTAAGCGAAACCATAATCCAATCGTGTCAACTGAACTCTTTTCTCTCAGCCCGGAATCAACAGCAACCAAAACCTCAGCTCCGCTTACTTTCTCAATAGCAGAACAGCCTCAATCGTGACATGCAAACTCGATTTCTAATTCCTAAAAACATTAATATCGCGAAAATCTTAAAACCCATAACGAAAAACTAACGATGAGGGTTCGAAATAGAGTACACTTACGGTGACAGCAGAACTGAGCAGCCGCAATCCCGAACCGACTCGGCGGGAGCTTCGACAACAGCTAGAAACTCCAGTGGTTCAACGGCAACCTAAAAATTCGACATGCAAACCTCAGAGCTCGACCCTACGGTAACCAAGATCTCAGAATCTCTAGCCAAACATAACAGAATATTGATTTCAAAGGTTCCGGAACGAAATGCTTACCAAGACGATCAGGGTTCCACTGGCGGTCACCAGCAACGGCGGTTATGGCGGCGGTGACGTCAGCGGACAGCCTAACGGCGACAGAAGTCACAGCGGCGCGAATCAGAGGCACGAATGGCGGCGATGGTGTCCACGACGACGGCACAGCGGCGGCGCTGGTTCTTCCCAGCTCGTCGGGGTTCAGGCTCGGTCTCTCCTCTCTCATCTGGGCTCGACGGCGACACGGGCTTCAGGGAACGGCGACGCCGACCTCTCCTCGCGCGGCCCTCTCCCTGGGTTTTGGTCTTCCTCCGTGACGGCGTGCAGCAGAACGTGATAATCGGTTCGGCGGCAGCAGGCAGCGATGCCATGGTGGCTGGGTAGTGACGTGACGACGGCTGGGCGGCGAGTTCGGTGGCGGATCGGCGGCAGGGCGCAACTCTCCGTCGCTCTCTCCCTCTTTTCCCCCTTCTCCCTTACCGTAGCTCCCCTCTCCTCTCATCCCTTTCTTTCGTTTCTCTCTCTTTTTTTTTTTTTC
>NC_029790.2:16903315-16917904 GCF_000816755.2 Arachis ipaensis | reverse complement strand
AGAGATAAGTAAATTAATCTTTTTTTATTTATAAAATAAGGTTAAAATTTATATATTAAAATTAAGACATGAAATACTCATTATTTTTCAATTATAAGGATTCTAAATAATAAATAAGAGTTTACTCAACTTTTATATATAGAATTTCCAAAAATATTATCTTAAATAAATATAATGGATCATAAATAATTTATTAATTTATTTTCAAAATTCGGGATCTTACAAAAAAAATATATAATGTTGCAAAATCAAAAGAAGAACGAGGAGAAATACGACGATGAAGATGAAACACTTCAAAAACGATTTTAGAGTTTGATGTCAAAAAACAATGGAAATCGAGAATAACAAAAAAAGAGAACAGAGAAAAAAGCTCGTAAATGAAGAAGGAGAAAGAGAAGGCAAGAAATTCGAAAAAGGAAACAGAATCCTTTCAAAAATTAAAAATCTGTTAGAGGCGCGTTTGAGCGTAATATCAATTAGAGGACTTGTAAGACTTATATAGGAAAATCACTTGTATGTAGAGATTAATCCTTATTTTATACTCATTTGGGTGTACTTTCGTCTTTTCTATACTTTTTTATGTGTATTGTTATCTATTTATTTTAAAAAAAATAGCAATCATTGTCAAAAATATAGATTTGAATAATTAAATAAAAATAAGATATAATCTCTATTTCCATAATTGATTTCTTTTTTGGGGAAAAAAATAAAGATACGAAGCTAATAAAGGTTCACGTGTATAAAATTATTGAAGTTCTAATATGTTAACCTTTCTTTTGAATATTAGTGGTAGAACAAAATCTAAGTTATAGTTTTAAGAATGAGATAATTAGTTATTAGGATTTGTGGTTTTTATATTTCCTTGATTAGGAACTTTTGTGAAACTTAACTTACCTAAATAAATGTTAACCTTTCTTTTATAAGTGGTATAGACTTTATTCTTCTTGGTCTTTGTTGTGGCCCAGCCCAACTGGCCACATGGCCGACCCAGCCAACACGCGCCTTTGTCGGATCCGGGCGGCCGCTCTACGGGGTACCACGCGCCCGGACCTTGACCCGGACACCTCTCCTCCTGGAAGCCAGCTCACCTGGCAACAACTGGCAAGGAAAAACTTCGTGGAAGGTAGGTCTATTCATGAAGGGCCCACCTCTGACACGGTATATATGGGGAGGGTCCTACCCCTCCCCCAAGGTACGTCACAACACCCTTATTCTCTGCGACCTGCATACTTCCTGACTTGGACGTCGGAGCGTCTTTGCAGGTTGCTCCCCCCATATCATACGAAGAGTTCGGGAAGTCGTTCACTTGCACACCACTCACAGCAGACCCAAGTTCAAGCTCATCCCCACCAATTCACCGGGTTCTATCCCGACCCGTCCGGAACCCTGAGGTACCGAACAGTCTTACTAGTAATACCTGAATACCATGTTTCCTAAGTCCTAACATGAAAGGTTGCGAAGGTGCATAAAAGGATTTTGAACGCTAATCTCATCGTACAAAATTTCACCCATAATTTTTTCAAATATTTTTTGTCTTTGCAACAAACATGCTCAACTACACACACACACATACATTATATATGTTCCTTTTTTTTGTTTTCACTACTGACTAAAAGCCAAATTCAAACTCATATGTGGCTGTTTTGGAGACATATAAGATACCACTTGAACCAAACCTTCAACCACTGATATTAAATACACCCACCTGGTTCGACGACGTGCATGCCAAAATGTTTACAATATTACGAGTTATAATTGAAAGCCCATGACCAAAAAGTGGTTAATATCGTAATAAAGTAAGACTTAAACGCAAATCGAACTGTAGCAGTAATGTATTGATAGATTATATCTTATCCACTACCACAACTCGTAATTAAACTAAGGGGGAAAAAATCAAATCAAATCAATTTCAAATCCCTATAACACATTTTCCTAATAAAAGGCAAAAAGTGCTACTCCACCTAATAGCAACCTCGACTCATTAAACTTTTACATACTATGCTTGCTTTAAATTACATATACACCACAAGGTTACATATATACGGAGAAAGAGGACACGGCACACAATTTGATGGAACACGGATCGGTTATGAACCTTTCTGCGGCAGTGTTTCAAACGCAGATACTGTGTTCTCAAATTTTATGCGATGCAATGGAGCACCACTTTGCTTAATAGCACAGGCTGTCTTTTCTTCAAGCGGACAGCGTGCTTTAAGCATGGAGAATACATGGTTATTTAATCTCCTTGCCTTTTTCATTGCTTCCAATAAGACTTCCCATCCCTGTTGAAAGAATAATAAATGCGATCAATGAAGTTCGATTTCACCTCTAGACATTATAATAGGTTAGTATATTGAAGAAATACACAATAATTATCTAGGCATATGCAGTAATGACTTGATAAATATAACGGATCATAATTACGTAAAATAAGCAAAGGTTCTTTGGCTTTGAATCGAGGAAGAAATATAAACCTGCATAGCAAAGTGTGAGTTCTTATGTGTTTGTATGACAGATGCAGCCTCTACTTCTGCAATATTGAGTATCTGATATGAAAAGTCAAAGAGCTCGAAATGTAGCTGTTGCCCAAGCAAATATATTATAGTGCATCCACCCCAAGCAACTGAATCTCCTAGCCTTTCATGACTATTTGATGACACTTCTGCAGACTCTTCCAAGTATCCCTATGTGGTCCAAGCAAAGACCAAGTCAAACTAAAGTTTAACCAAAAGAAAACAAATAAATATAAGTGTCATGAAACCTAGGCTTTTTGGAATTGCGTGAATTTTTGCATAGGTCTTCTTTCTCTTTTTATTTGTCTTATGCTGATTTTTTTTCTTTTGGGGTCAACAATAATCGAACTCTAGACTTCTTTGTAAGTTTAAGTTGATAAGAAGAGACACATGAATGGTTATATCTCTATCAAGAAGAGTATTAGAGAGAGAGAGAGAGAGAGAAAGAGAGAGGGATATGGACCCGTCCAACCCCACCACAAATGCTAATGCAGAAAGTGAAGGTTAGCGAATCCTATATAACGCCTTAAATGTACTAGAAAACTATTAAAAAGGAAAAGGGGTATATATGTACTTTAAAAAAAAATCAGCATAGTTTTGTGGAAAGTTGCTCCTTACAATTTGGAGACCACTGTATATTCTGTAGAAATCTTTAGAAATTGTAATATCAATGAAGCCTGTCTTGGGCGCAGCACTCCATTTACTACAATATTTATCTAATGCAGCACTGGTGAAAGCTAATGCATACTCCAGGACACTTCCAGTATTCAAGTTAGCTTTGTATAAAAGATCTGTAATAATAATAACATCATCAGCAAAAATAAAATGCTCATTTATACAAGACAACAAAAGTAAATGTACATATAACATAACATTAAGGCCGATATCATCACTAGGAAAAAATGTGAAGAAAAATGGGATAAACACTATAAATCACTAAATTGAAGATGCATGAAAATCTATCGTTGATGATGTGCGAATAGCAAACTGCACCTAAAAAATTTCGAGGCATTTTTCATGTTTGGGAGGGTACAGTCACAAAAGCAAATCACTTTGGAGCTTGCAGCTCTTTTGTTAGAAATTCCATTTTCAATTTTTTTGCCATCAATCTGGCATGGAATATGTCCAGAACCAGAACAGCTATCTCCACCACATCATACTGATAGAAGGTTTTATAAATAAATATTGTTTGTTCCTACTTCTGTTTATTTAATTTCCACCATCTTTTTGAAATACCTTGTACTTTAAACTATGCTTCCTCCTGTCATAATCTGAGCTAGTTTTCGTGAAGGACAATGTTGTAAATGACTCAGAGCTGGAAGTTTAGTTAGTAGTGTGGTTAGTTAGTTGAGTAGTTATAGTTAGCTTGCTTTACTCTTTCTGTGTATATATACCTCTTGGTTTGGTACTGTTTGTAATTCAATTCAGTTTCATAGATCATTACAATTGTTTCTCTTTTACTCTTGCTTACTCCTTCTCTGTTAATCTCTGTATTCAACATCATCTACTGCATGTTACAGCAGTTTCTTGCTGCACAAGCATTGCTTCAAGAACTCCTTCATGGTATCAAAAGCTGAGGATCAAAGACACATGGCAGACTCTGATGAAGACTCAGGCAACTCCAACAAATCAAATGCTCAAATCACACCTCAAACAATTGCTTCCCTCCCGTCTAATTTCTTTCAACAAAAACCCTTCAACCCAATTGCAGACAAATTGACAGAGACAAATCATAAGACTTCGCAACAAGAAGCACTATTTGCAATTTGGGGGCAAGATCTGCAAGATCATCTTCACCAAAATTGAATTCCTCTTCAATATGACTCACCAGAAAATCAAGTTGCAGGTATTGAAACTTCAAAGGATAAGCAATGGCACCAGGATAATTATAATATGATTTCTTGGATGCTTGCTCGATGTAACAATCAAGAATAAGATGGTTGGATGTACATTTGCTTTTGAAATTTGGGCAAGGATTGAAGACTATTTTGCAAAGTCCACCAAATACAAGATCAAGCAATTGAAGACTCAGCTGAAGACCATCAAGGTTTGAATGCCTCTGACTATATCTCTCAAATCAAGAACATTGCAAATTCTCTTACTGCCTTGGGAGAGCCTCTTACCTCTGATCAATACATTGAAGCAATCTTGGAAGGGCCAAATGAAGACTATCATGTTTTATTGACTATCGTTAATTCTAAATCTGAGATGTTCAGCTTAGCTGAAGTGGAAACTATGGTGCTCACACATGATGATATGAATGAGAAATTCAGAAAACCTGGTAACTCTATGTTTCAGGCATATATTGCACAAGGTTCTTTTCCACAGATTCCTACCAATCTGAGAGCTAATGGTGGAAGAAGAGGTAGAGGTGGTGGATGTTTTGGCAGAGGAGGTAGATCCTTCTATGGTAACAACAGACCTCAGTGTCAAGTTTGTGGTACGTTTGGTCCATGTTGCATGGAATTGTTTCCATCGATTTAACCAAGAAATACCACACCCTTCTCAATCCCAATTTAATAACTCAAACTCATCCAATTCATCTTCAAATCTGTCAACCATAGCATCACAATCCAATTCTTCTTACACCACTCCTTTACCACCAGCAACATCATTCCACAATCCATCTGCATATCTCACTGTTCCTAGCATAGTGTCAGATCCTTCTTGGTACCCTAATACAGGTGCTACTCATCATGTGACCTCCAATCAATCCAGTATGCTTACATCTTCAGAATATCTTGGTCCAGAACAAGTTCAACTTGGTAATGGCTTAGGTATTCCCATATCACATACAGGTAGTTCTTTTCTTTATGCTATAAATTCAAGATGGTGGTTTTCTCTACAGAAATTAACACATTGTCCACAAATTACCAAAAATCTAATTAATGTTTCTATGTTTGCCGAAGATAATTGTGTTTATTTTGGATTTTATGCTTATCATTGTGCTGTGAAATGCCAGTTTACACAGAAACTCCTACTACAAGGTTTTAGAAAGAATGGACTTTACCAATTTGTGCCAAAGAATTGCTCATCCAATCTGTCACCGCATGTTTTAGTTGTCTCTAGATGTTCCTTTGATTTGTGGCATAAGAGATTAGGTCACTCAGCCACTAAAACTGTAAAAACTATATTGAATAAGTGTAATCTTACCACATCAAATAAAATTCCAGATTCTGCTATTAATGTTTGTGGAAACTGTGCTCGTGCTAAGATGCATAATCTTCCTTTTCCATAATCTCTTACAACAATACTGCCCCACTATAATTGGTATATTCTGATGTTTGGGACCCAGCACCTTTGATTTCTCACCTTGGTTTTAGATACTATGTAACTTTTATAGATGCTTTCTCTATATATACTTGCACTTTTCTATTGGTTAATAAAACACGGGTTCTTAATGCTTTCAAACACTACAAGATATTTATGGAAAGACTAACAAATTGCAAGCTTAAAGAGTTGCAATCAGATAATGTGGTGAATACACCTCAAAAGCTTTTGCAGATTATATGGTGCAAGAAGGGATACATCACAGGTTTTCTAGCCCATATATCTCTCAACAAAATGGTAGAGCTGAGAGAAAGCATAGACATCTCATCGAGATGAGTTTGGCAGCTTTATGATTCATTGGGATGAAGCTGTAATGACAGCAACATACCAGATAAATAGACTTCCTACTGAGGTATTATCTAACAAATCTCCTTTTGAAGTTATTTTTAACCAATTTCCAGATTATCAATCTTTAAGGGTTTTTGGTAGTGCTTGTTTTCCTTTGCTTAGGCCATATAACAAAACTAATCTTGACTTTAGATAGCAAAAATGCATTTTCTTGGGATATGATTCTCGGTATAAAGGGTATAAGTGCTTAGCAACCAAATGGACAGATTTACATTTCAAGGAATATTTTGTTTGAGGAAAATCAATTTCCATATAATGAGTTGTTTAATTCTTGAACTTCTACAGTCTTACTTAAATCTGACTTAGTTATTCCCAGCATAGGACCTCTAATTAGTGTTCCACAACATGATACAAATAACAATATCCCTGCAAATTCAAATTTCTTGTCTAGTACTAATCCTCAGGATCCTTTCACTAATTCTAATAACCATCCTACTATTTCTGCTAATTTGCCTAAATCTGTCCAAAATGATAATTGCAATGTTGATAACTGTACTCCTATTATTTCTCCTAATCCTAATCAGACTTCTATTGATCACAACACTAACATATCTCCAACTAGTGACACTATCCCTATATCTGGAGTTCTTCCTTCTTCTAATCAACAAGAATCTGCTAATGCCAACACTAATATAACTTCTGACACAAGCACAAACACACATGCTATGCTAACTAGATCTAAAATTGGAACTTCTAGGCCTAAGGTGTTTATTACAGATGTGACCACTAATTCATATGATGAACAACTTCCTAAGACCGCTAAGGTTGCTCTTCAATTTCCTCAATCGAAAAGTGTTATGAAAGATGAGTATAATGCCCTGCTTAGAACCAATACCTGGACTTTAGTTCCTAAGCCTCAAGATGCTAAGGTTATAGGATTTAAGTGGGTTTATTCTATTAAGAAAAACCCTGATGGAAGTGTGCAGAAACACAAAGCCAGACTAGTTTCACAAGGTTTTTATCAAGATGAGGGGGGCTTTGATTTTGATCAAGTCTTCAGCACAGTGATTCGACCAACAACAATTAGGACTGTATTATGTTTGGCTTTATCCAGAAATTGGGTAATTAGACAGTTTGATTTTAACAATGCATTTTTAAATAGTAACCTTCATCAAATTATTTACATGAAACAGCCAATTGGTTTTGAACAACATGCTGAGACACATGTTTGCAAGCTTAACAAATCTCTCTATGGCTTGAAACAAGCTCCTAGAGAATGGTTTCTTAAGCTTAGCAACACTTTATGTACTTTTGGTTTTCAGAATGCTAAAACTGACACATCATTGTTCATTGGAAAAACAGCATCTTCTACTATGTACATATTATGCGATGTTGATGACATTATTATAACTGGTGATAAATCTGATGAAATCAGTGATATGATTAAGAGATTAGATGTTGTTTTTGCCCTTAAAGACTTAGGGGAATTGATTTACTTCCTTGGTATACTGGTTCAAGTCAATTGCACCTTTCTCAAACCAAGTATATCAAAGATTTACTTTCTAAACTTGGCATGGCAGGGGCTAGTTCAATGCCTACTCCCATGATCTCTTCACTACAACTCCTATCTAGTGGTTCTGAAAAGTTTGAAGATCCAAGTTATTTAGAACAATGTTGGGATCATTGCAATATTTATGCGTCACTAGACCTGATATTCGCTTTGCTATTAGTAAGATCAGCCAGTTCATGCACTCTCCCTTTTTGGCACACTGGAAAGCAGCCAAGAGGGTGCTCAGATACCTTGAAGGGACCAAGGATCATGGTCTTGTTCTTCACAAATGTCAACACTACGGCTGTATGGCTTTAGTGACTCAGATTGGGCAACAGATTTGGAGGGCAGAAGGTCAGTTTCAGGTTTTTGCATTTCTTTAGGTGCTAATCTGATTTCTTGGTCTTGTAGGAAGCAAGCAACGATTAGCAGGTCCTCTACAGAAGCAGAATTCAGGAGTTCAGCATCTTGTGAGGCTGAGCTTGTTTGGCTTAGGAATCTGTTAGAAGAACTTGGAATTCGATTGCCTACTTCACCTACAATCTATTATGATAACTTGAGTACTGTGTTACTCACTGCTAACCCTGTGATGCATGATAAATATAAACATTTTCAGTTGGAGGTTCAATTGATCAGAGATAAATTGAGAAAGAATGCTCTTCATATTATGCATATTCCTAGGACAGATCAAGTGGCTGATATCTTGACCAAGCCACTCTCTGCTGCTACATTTGAGAAGTTGAAGCACAAACTCAGAGTCATACCAAGGTCTGACTTGAGCTTGAGGGGGGTGTGAAGGACAATATTGTAAATGACTCATAGAGCTGGAAGTTTAGTTAGTAGTGTGGTTAGTTAGTTGAGTAGTTAGAGTGAGCTTGCTTTACTCTTTCTGTGTATATATATACCTCTTGGTTTGGTACTGTTTGTAATTCAATTCAGTTTCATAGATCATTACAATTGTTTCTCTTTTACTCTTGCTTACTCTCTTCTTCTCTGTTAATCTATCTATGTGTTCAACATCATCTACTGCATGTTACAGCAGTTGCTTGCTGCACAAGCATTGCTACAAGAACTCCAGTTTTCAACTATCTTCTTAACATCCAACACGTGCACCTTATATTTTATTTTTACTGGGGAATACGGCAAGTCAACAGAAAAGGAAGTTGGAAATCATCCAATTACCTGCTGCTTCTGCTTGCTTTGACATGATGTGGAAAGAGGTAGGAGAAGGGCAACCAGGATATGAAACCATCGCAGCAGCAGTTGATTTAAAGAGACTAACAACAGGGCTGTCACCACTATCTTGAGTAGTTAATATTTGTCCATCGGCTCCAGGAAGTAAGCCCAGCCAAGGAGCAGTTTGCATGAAATTCTTAGTATCTATTTCTCTCTGTCACAGATCCAGCATATTAATCATTAAAGAGAGCAACAAGAAAACATTGAAAAGAAAAAATCACAATCTCTTACAAAGAAGAGATGCTGAGTCCTTGAGTAAAGAGAAATAAAAGGTTATTCCTCCCTATTTGCAAGGGATAAAAAAGCCTTTCTCTGAGATTTACTTGTTCGATCTTAGTGTCGAAACAAAACTTATTTATTCACTCACCCAGCTATGTCAAAACAAATGATAAATAAATTGATAGCTGCACTAGGTTACTGACCAATACAATATCTAGAAGCCCCATCCAGTATAGTACACTTCCAATCTCTTTTATGCCATGAAGAACCTCGGCTTTCAGCGCTGATTTTGTCTCCCAATTAAGATGTTCTTTCACAAGTCTGACACACCCTGCAGAGATAATCAAAGAACTAATTTCACAGATTTGATCATGTATGTGCTGTACTGGGTTTCATAGTAAAGATATTTTGTTTACGAGACACTACGAGTGATGACAGTGAAATATAGCTGTATTAATGCATTTCTAGTAAAACATTTCTGTGCTTCAAGGTTTAATTGTCCTCCACCAATGATCTCCAAATTCAAAATCAATTGAGTACTTTTGACTCTAAAGCAAGACCAAGAAAGAAGCCATATATACATACAAGGACAAGGAAATATATGCTACTAATAATTAATGCTCATTTTAGAAAGTCAGGCACCCTACGATTAATGCCTATCTTACATGAATTCAGAATGCGGTACAATACATGCATATCCAAATATAAGAACTATTAGCATAGGTTATGTAACAAAACATGCCCTGATTTTGTGAATGATTCTGCTTTCTGCACAAATATATACCGAGTTTTTTGGAATTTCCGTGACTATTGATTAAGGATAATTTTCTTTCAAGATGTGATAGAACTTTAAATTTTTTTTTTTTTTTTTTTTGATGATTTAAAAGGTACAGTGAAAGGAAAATGTCATCTTGTACCTGTCACACCTCCATCAAAAGGCAGAAGTCCAATTGATTTGGGTAAGGATTCTTGTAACCCTGTGATCATTGGTTCAAGCAAAGTTATCTGAAAATGGCAGGCAGTACATTGTCAGTGAGCCACCTCTAGATTTTCTATAATATAATGTAAAAAATACAGACACGAATGACCATGCACCAAATTCATAAATGTGCAATCCATAACTCAAAATCAGTACCCAATATGGTTAAAACAGCTAGGAAGTTTCATTGGGTTCCTAAGACGAAAAGAGGAGGAGTAAGCTAGAAGGTTTAAAAAAGGGGCATGGTAAAAGATTCTGACACAACTATTTAAGTTTCTCTGAAATTCAATGTGGATCTATATTTGAATTAATCCATGATCTAACATGTTGCCACTAATATCCCATTGCACTGAGCATATCATTTTGAACCTATCAACACATGAATTCATTCAATGTTCTAACTCATTTTCACATGTTTATTCAGAATCACCTCATCATTTCTCCAACAATCCAAAAAATTCTGTACTACATTGCCTGTTACTGACAGATGGCATAGGTGTCTTAGATATGGATGCAATAGTTCTGTGTTATGATAAAAGGTTTACCCTTGATATGTAAAAAATTTTCATCATAATAAGCAAGGAAGATTTCAGGAGTTTTCACAGATCAGCAAGTGTCAGTCAAACTAACTCATTTAGCCGACATAAAAATGAAATACCTTGTTTGATATGTGATCAAGAAGAGCCCTAATAAGCCAAGGTAATGATCGGGATCCCAGAAGTCGAACAATAGAAAACATGTGAGGCATTCCAAAGAATCCACTATGCAATCGTGCAAAACTTTGATGAGCAGAATTCAAATCCTAGCATATAGAGATGGAGTAAAATGATAAGAAAGTGGTATGTCTCTTTCAGAAGATTTTTATAAAAAGGGGGAACCAAAACAAGAGGGGAACTTGTATGCACAGAAAGAAATTAGTAAAACACTAATACAGATACACAAACATTCACTTCTTGCTCTGTCACATACACTATATACACATATAAATATAGATATAACTTGATGTGTGTCAAAAACAGAAACTAATACAAAAAAACACAAAAGAATGATAGTTTAAAAAGAGGGGGGCAGGGGATCTGGAAAAAAATGCTCTGAAATCCAAGAAATTTGGTCAGACTTCCATTTGGCACATTTATATCAAGGTTTCACACAAGACACGTACATTGTTAGACTTCCCAATGGAAATCAAGATAAACAAAATTGAACAGAGACACCAGTCTAATAAACTTATTTCACACACACATATGTATTCAGTTGTGCTAAAAATGGAAGTATCTGTATCTTATGTTTACCATAGCATAAGATAGTTAAGCAATCGACACTATTACAATTGATTTTCAAATATTCTTAAATGAAAATTGCTGCAACAGGAATGCGTACTTGAGTACCACAATAGAAACTAGGCTTAGCAGAAGGTATGGATGGCTTTTGAACAGGAACAGCCTTTGATGATCTGATAAAACGTTGAGTGGTGTTGCAGAGGATGAAATTTGGCAAAAAATCACTTTGCATCTCAGACCAAATCTAGCATGCCAAAAAAATAAAGACGACCTTATCAAAATGCAGGAAACGAATCAATTCTGAAATCAGATTGCGGTTTCTGCAAGAGGACTTAACATTAGAAAAATAATGTTAATTCTCAATGCAAGATGTCTTATTAATGCACAACGCAGAGAGACATCAAGCTAAAAGATCCTTAGTATGAAAGGATATACCTGTGAGGCCAGTCGGCTAGAAAATGAAACAAGAGAAATGTTTTCCTGCATCTCATTCAACATCAAACTGAAAGAGTCAACAGAAAGATCTCTCGACAGTAGTTCGTGTGAATGTTTTAGGATATCCAATAGCTTCTCTACTTCCTGAAATAAAATAGTAGAGTATCGCTTTAGTTAATGGATTCTGAAAGAGGAACATAGTTGTTGGCTTAGGGAAGTGGAAAAAAAGTAGACTAACCACTATGGCACACAGATCCTGACACTCAAATCGATCAAACAGAAACTCAATATTTTCACGGAAAACTTTGTTCATCCGTTCGGTGATCAAACTTCGCAAATTAATCATCCTTCCAAGCAACTGTGCATCAAATGATTTTGATCATATGAAAGAATAATAGTTACTCAAATTTAAACTATATCCCAAAAAAGAAAAAAACAACAAAACAATACAAGATAACCCATCGATCCACCAAAGCAAATCTTCGGAGGTAAAAGTTTATATGATGTAATCCATTAACCTTCACTCTAGTCATTTTCAACAGCATATTGAGCCTTATAGGCTGCACAGAATACTTTTCTGCATTGTCTGAGGCAAAGAGGAAGGAAGGATCAAGCAATTCACTGCACAATTTTGGCACCAACGGTGAAAACAGGTTAGTACATAAAATAATCAAAAGTAAATCTGGATAAGTCATTAGAAACCCAGCCTACCTTGCTGCCCAACTTTTGTAATATGTGAAAATGGTTTCACACAATTTCGAAACAAATATATCAAAACAATGATCCACCTGTCAAGAAAGGTTTGATCAATTGCAGGAGCATGGAAAAGAGAAAGAATACAAGTTACTTCCATTAATTTACTATACTTTAGATTATAGAATATGAGGACTCTACACCTAAAAGAAGCTGTATTAAAGATTATAGTACTACACAAATTCACTAAATAATCATTTAACATTGTGATGGAAGTGTCTAATACCTCAGCTTCAATTTCATCATACAGAAACCGTTGCTTGAGCAACACCAATGCTTGCTGAGCTGAATCATTATAGATATCTAGTGGAATCAAAACACTCTCAAGAAGACCAGAATTTGGTGATTCAAGGACACAATCCACCAACATCCATGGAAGAGAACATTCAATTGGAAACTGCACGGAAACATTTTGACCAATTTTAGTACAAGCATGGTGGTAGAAAAATAAATTCATGGAAGAAAAATGGGAAAAAAATGAGAGAAAAGTAAGCAGGCCATGAGTCAGGCAGTTAAAGCTTGAAATGCAGTAGAATAACCAAGTTCGAAATGTAACATTAAAAACCCTAAAATACAAAAATGGCATCTTGTCAGCATATGTAAATTCATAGAAAGCTATAAACAAGTGTGAGGAAAGATCAGATACACAACATATACCAATCATCTTTCTTATATTATTTTTATAAAACACAAACAAACAGAAAGAGGGGGAAAATAAATGAAAACGAATCCATGTGAAGCCAAGCAATAAGCTCTATTACACATTTCAAGCTGCTAGCTTACCGTTATTTGGTCATGTAGTTCAAATACAAATGAGTAATAGATTCTGAGTGAAAAACTGGAAAATATGTAGCAAGTAGCAATGATATTTTTTACACTGCTCCCATCAAGGAGTGTTTATGGTGAAAAAGATGTGTAGTTCAAATAATCTAGTGGTGTGAGTATTACCTGAATTACTCGCGAAGACTCTAAATAAAATTCCCTAAACCATAAGAAACCAAGATCTGTCAATGTTGCAACTGTCACTGCAAGAATCATCACATAAGTTAGTTTACACTAAAAGTAACAAGGCAATGAAGCAAAGCATTCTAAATCATTTAACTGCTTCAAATGATGTTTTATTCCAATGCAATTCTGTTCATAATCAGGCATATGTCAACCCCACTACAAGTGTTCTTTACTATTGTTTCAATTATTGGGTAGTGTTCTAGTTACACTTCTGTTCCATCAGACAAGAGTGGGCTAAGCCCTTGGATGGAAATGGTGCAGTGTGAAGCCAGGAGTATTTGTGCAACCATATGATTTTTGTTAACAGAGATGTGATAGAGAATATACAATTTCCAAACTAGCTTCCTAATACTGGAGATGAACCATTTGGAGCTCGGGGCAGCTAGATTGAAGAGACTGTTGGTGTAGGTTTTGGATCTATCAATGGATAATGGGCCCAAAGGATGAGTCTTTGTCACAATATATATTCCAGGGTCAACAAAAGAGCATTACCTGAGTAGTCCAAAATATGAAGGAAAAAACCAAGCTTGTAAAAAAAAGTCTCCAGCTGTTTTAAATCATTAACTGGAATTTCTGAGCCACTGTTACCAAAGAGTCCGCCAGGCCTCCGTAGGTTACCACCAGAAACCACCTCATATATTAAGAATTGCAAGCAGTGCACCTGTATCATAGATATTAATTAAGCAATTGGAAATTCGGTGGAATACTCAGTAGGTAGAATATCATCACTTTCAATGTTTGCATTCAAGTATATGTAAGACACAAAAGCAGGATGTACATGACGTGTATGCATAGGATGGACCAAATATCGATTAATAAAAATAAATAAATAAAAAATAAAATTAAAAAAACAACAGAAATCCACTAAAAGAACTCCAAAAGCAGCACAAGCAGGGATGTAGAAGCTTTTCATGACAATGCTCAATACACTTCTCCTCTAACAATATCAATCAAACAGTGTGAATACATGGAAACCTGAAGGAAATTTCGTACATAAGG
>NC_029790.2:16879882-16903271 GCF_000816755.2 Arachis ipaensis | reverse complement strand
CATAAATGACTTTCTAAGTCTCTGCAATATTTCAAAACAAAGCTGCATATTTGCTTTCTATTAAATCCCATATGCAAGCTTGCTAGTTCAACAAAACATCTACACAAAAAGCAGAATTCATAATTAGCTTTGATAAGAATTCATATGAATATCGCTCTTCAAGTGTAAGCATATCAAGAATCAATGGGTACAAGTTATACAGCACAGTTCAGAAAGCAAATTTGAAAGCAAACCTGAGCAGCGGTAGGGGCAACTGCCCTTGGATAAAATATGTTTGCTCTACTTTCTTCACCTCCATGGTGTGAGGACTGTAACTCGGATTCAGACTTGTTTGTATTAGCCATCCAATCAGCTGAAAGGGTCCTCATATCCGAAAGAATCCTAAAAGTACACATTAGGGTGATTGAATCGAGTGATTTAAGTTTTTTAAGCAAGAAACGACTATTATATGATGCATACTATTCAATCACAGAACCACTTTCAAAATTCTATCAGGAAGTTAACCATCATAGAAAAAAATTCATTAAACCATCAAATATTGTGTTTTAGAAATAAAAATTGACTTCAAAAATGACTGAAACAAGTGCAAAATTGCAAATTTGAAAACCATGGCCACTCAATTGTCTAAACTCTACCAGAGAAAGAGAGAATGTTTTCCCAAATCTCAGATCACTTATGTACTTTCAACAAGTTGTCTCTCTTGATCCTATCTACTTCCTCAGACATAAAATTGTATCTTCAAACCAACCCTTTTTCAAGTTGCCTAATGAAGAAAATATATTTCTGATACACAAAAGTGATGCTATTGTAACATACCTTATATATGGTTTAGGGGAAAGAAATAGAAAGTAAGGGTATTTTGGGCGTGGAAAGTCTTGTAACTAACTCTGCCAGCTTCACACAGTAGTGGTGTTTGTTAGAGGGGAGAAGGAGAAATAACATTCTATATAAGAGAGGAGAAGAGAGTTAGAGGGAAGGATCTTGGAAATTAGGCTGGGCAGGACCCTGTGGCCTCTCAAATGCCACCATCTATCATTCTTATTTCATTCTTTATATTCAATAACATCATCACAGAGGAGAGCATGATACCTCAATGATACCATTCAGCCCCTCAGCTTCCATTCCATCTTCTATTCTCCATTCTATCCTCTGCATTATCTACTAGCTTACAGTTACACTATATTCTGCTATATTATGTGCATTATCTGTTTAGTTAGCTGCAATGGTACGAGTACCTTAGAGTTTCATGACACCCCAGGAGCAATTTTAGGACTTTCATGAATAGTTTCAACATGAAGCTGCAAAAACTAACTATTTTATACAATGTCACGTGAAATTGGATCCTACCTAGACAGGTCCTTCTTCTTTCTAAAAGTAGTCCGTAACATAGAAGCTAATGTGTTTTGGACGAAGTCTTGAACCTCAGCATGTATTGTTTCCCATAAAGCCTCAGCAACCAGTGTATCACACCGCTGCATCATAGATCCAACACTCTTTATGTAGCTTACAAGTTCAACCAGTCCTCTCCTTTCTTCTGCAGTGTAATTATATCGTACAACCTACGAGAAAACATTTTGCAGAAAAATATTTCTCCAAGTTATTTTGAAGCTAACTTTGACTTAAACCAGATTATGGTAACTAGATTCAAAGCCGTAAATAGTAAAAAGGGACCCCAGAGCACAAGCATCCCATGTTTTGCAGAATCCGGGAAAGGGTTGCACCCAAAGGGTATAACAGCATAACCTAATAAATGCATCAGTGGGTGATAAATGCTAAGTGGTTAATTAACAAGCTCTTAGCTAATATAATAAACAGGTTAATCAAGTGATAAATAGTAAAATTCTTTGTCATCAACATGAAAATAAAATTGGCATCTTGAGCATCCTCACCTTTTCATAATCTGAGAATGATGGGGATGCATCCTTGCATGGTCGAGAAAACTTCCAAGCACATTGTTCCCAGATGCGTGCAGTCCATCTGCTTAATAGCTGAAAACCTTCAACAATCATATCATACATGTTACCCTTTACTTCTTTGCTCCAATCAACATCAGAGCCATCAGTTGACTTCAACAACAAAAGCTGCAAAAACATAGTAGCCAGTTTTAAATGGTATGAAGCAATTAACAGAAAAAAAAAACAAATAAGATTTCAAAAAGAGCTTTTCTTTTGCAGCCCAGGCAGAGCAGAGGTGCAGCACCTGATTCATTGCTGAAGCAAAACGAATTGTGAAATCATCATGCTCAGCACGAATTGCTCCAATATGATTGATGATCAGATAATGTCTCTGATATGTGTCTCTCATGTCAAGGTTACATTCTAAAGGTACCACAACAAAGGCACATCATAAGTTTATGAAAAGATCTTGGATTGCAAAACTATACCGAACCCAAGACATATAAAAACAGGTAAACCACAATAAACGATATAATGAACCATATAATAAAACTATCCTAAGTATGATGTGTCACATTCATAATAAACCATATGCAGTGAAAGTGACAACAGGTAAGCCACAAAAGAATGGAAAATCTATCCCTTCATGGAATGAAATACTGGTTCAACAATTACAAATCAGCATCAGATTATGTGTAAAAACACAAAAACAATTTGAAGGATATTCTTGTGCCTCGCGAGGTGGAAGTTCATGAGGTGCTGGAAGGGTAAGAAGTCGAGTTTGGGAAGAAAATTTTGGAAAATATGTTGATAATTCCTTCAAAATTGCAGCAGGAGACAGATGCAGATCTGGAAATGCAGGAATGACCACATCATTCTGTCAAAAGTGAAGAGAAGAGAAAAATACACATTTAAACTTCTTGACAAGAGAAAAGAATTCTGTGCAAAATTTTCACATAATCTAATAATAACATTTCTTTCATAAACCAGTTGATAGAATGACATCATCACGTACAAATACAATAATACCTTAAATATATTGATCAGTCTGTTGATTTTCACCCTCTTGTACAGAGACTCGCTATCTTTCTCTGATGATGTCACTAGGACTACAAGAACGGGCAAGACACGCAAGAGTATGTGGCGCTCTGGAAAGAGAAGTGCAAAGTCCAATTCCAGAGACTCTACAACAAAGACTATAAGTACTTGAAGAATGTCTTCCACACTATTTCAAGTCAAGGAATCGAAGAAGAACTGAAAGAGGAGAATAATAAAAATGGTGACATGCTAAAAACTAGTTACAGATAGGTGTTCTTAGTTCTTGTTTGTAACATTATGCCAGTACATCAAATAGATATCATATATAGGATACTTGTTCACGCGGAACATCTCAACATGCAGGTTCAACAAGATAGCCCATCTTGTGCTCAAGAAAATCTGCACACACAACTAAAATGTCAAACACAGCTCACCTTTGGTTCGGCATGGCCAAAAAAATGTAACAATACAAAAGCCAAAAACAAGGGGAAAATTTTGGGATAAATTATCTCTTAAGCAATCAACAACATAATAAATTCAGAGCATTCAACATGCCATAAACAAGGAAATATCAATAATTAAGTACCTGTAAATCATCCAACTCTTCCCTCATTGAATCAGTGTCTTGCCACTGACCGCTGACTTGTGTGAAAGTTCTGAAAAGTAGAGAAGAAAAATTAAAAAGAACAAATGTGAAATTTCACCAAGTAGTTTTAAAATTTCTAAACTGATCAGAAAGGTGTTCGCATGATTATTACCCTAAAGATTACCATGCAGATCATATATAGTAGAAAGCTTGCCAATGTTCTGAGTGACTTTTATAGTTTCACAAATTACTAAAAGACGAGTCCATATTTCTAAGATCAGATACATTGAAAAGCAGAGGCAAACTGAACTCAAGAAAATTTGAAGATCCTGAACTTGACGATAAAGTGACACAGTCAGATATTAAATACTTACCTTTTATACCAAGAAAAGTCATTAGGTATGCTTGCCTTAGCATTTTTAAGATGATCAAGTTGCACCAAAACATCAAGTAACTTCAACATAGACCTGGAGTCAAGAATAAAAATATCATAAATATAACGACACAAATTGTGTGAAATGAAAGGAGGGAGTGGCCGCCCAGTGATATAATCCAATAGGATGTTGAAGATAAGAATGCCAATAAGGTTATCAATTAAAAGATAAAAAAAATAAAAGGAAAAATAAATAAATAAATAATAAATGATGAAGCACCATAACACACCACAAATGAGATATTGTAGGGCCATTAATGCGTCGCTCAGGCCGAGAAAAACGTTGCATATCAGCAGCTAACTGCATTCAAAATGACATAGACAGATATACTTAACATGCTATATCTGAATCTATCAGTTTCTGAAAAGGAAAGAAAAAATTAAAAAAAGGTCCATACAACAAGTGACCAACATCTCATACCTTTGATGAAGCTGATGCTTGCCATCGCTGAATTTCACGCAAACGACTCATTTCCAAGTCCAGAACTTGATATGTTTCCAAATATAAATCAGCTTGACTTTGCTTCATCGAATCAGGAAGCTGCCCCATTGTGGCAAAATGTATAAATTACAAGAGACAGTATACATGTATGGAAATGAAAAACTTTGAAATGTACCTCCCCTCCAGAAGTTTAATAGTGTATGTTATCAATAAACCAAAAGTGATATAGAAAATAGCTGTGTGTAAAACATCATGCTGCATTATGTAAAGCTATCAATTAAGTAGTGCGACTTTTTTCACTTGCAGAATGACAACTAGATGTAACTAAAGAGAAAATTCACCTGTGGAAGGGCTTTGACACAACTGCGATATGTGTAAAGCACTGATGCCATTTCCTTCCCCTCTTGGGTAAGGATGTTCTACATTGTTTTCATATTAGCAGTAAGAAATTTATAATTAAAAAGAAAATGAAAATCATCTAACAAACAGATCTAAGTGTTAGCCCAAAAGCAGAATACCAGCTGATTGAGAGCTTTCGTATCCTCTGATAGAGATAATCGGTATGCAGAAACATCGCTATACTCTACAAAAGGAGGCCAGTACATGATAATTACTAGGCAGCCATGCATTGCATATTTGTAATTCGAAAAAAAGGCTGAAATGCATGAAGTGTTTAAGAACAATAACAACACAAGTTCATAAAATATCCATAAAAGAACAATGGAAGCATAAACAACAGGTCAACAGTACCTATTGGACTATCTGTTGCACCTCTCTCAGTTGACACCCACACTCCAGGTCCCTGCACCTCAGGTTGCTCGTCCTACAACATTAGGGCGAAAAAAAAGGACTCGAATATAGTTAAACAAAAACCTCAAGTTCCTATAAATAGGTTAATTTAGAACTTCAACATCAAATTGCATTCCACGCAAATCTAATAGTCACGGATCAGTAGTTTGTTTCAGTCGTGATTTGACTACTAAACATTTCGGATAGGACGTCTAAAACAAGCTTGTGCAACTTATAAAAACCAAATTGAAAATTTCTACAATTAGAATCAGCTGGGATTAAGTAAATTACAGAAGAATCAGAGTATGAACAATGCAAAGAACTATCCATAAGCGAACTTCAAGTTAAGCAACAAAATTAAGTAGGAAAATGTAGCAGAAATAAAATTGAAAAGGAAGAGAAAAATGAAGTGTTGTTACATCAAGCGAGAATGTGGAAAGAGCTGCAATGGCTTCCTCAACGGGCACAGCCATGGCCGTTGCGATTGTAGAAGTTGAAATCGAAGGGAAAAACAAAGCGTGAGATCAACTACAATTGATTTGGTTTGTTTTTCTCTCTCCCTCTTTCTCTAATTCTCTAAATCTCTCCCCACTTCACCATTCGGTTGGTACATTGGAGGACCCTTCAATTGCAAGGAAGAGCAGGTATGATGTTTTATGTGGACCATAATGCCCTCCTACTCTGCTGTATTTTCCGTTATACTTTCTGTGTTCTGTCAGGTATGCAGCATAAAGCAGATTTATGTTATAAAATAACTAAATAAGAAAGATAAAATAAAGAAATATAAATGAAAGACTCTAATATTAATATTCACTAATATTAATATCATCCTACTATAATAATTATGATTTATATATTAATACTATATTTGTAATATGAAGAGAAAGAAAAGCTTCGTAGAGAGAGAAAAGAAATGCTTTTTATTGATGTGTTATCATCAGATACATAAGCCTCTATTTATAGGCATATATGATAGTAGTTTTTCAAACTACATTAAATAACATTCTCTTTGGAAACATGAGCCTTGTGGAAAATGGACATCCACCTTAGGCTATCTTATCACAACACTCCCCCTTGGATGACCATTTAAGATTATTGCCTCGTTAAAACCTTACTAAAGAAAAACTCAGTGGGAAAAAACCTTAGTGAAGGAAAAAGAGTACAACATCCTTTAGTGATAGGGACTGCCTCATTAAAAACCTTGTCAAGAAAAACCCAATGGGAAAAAACCTGACCAAGGAAAAAAGAGTAAAGTCTCCCCCTCTTGTCAACATCAGTTGATGTCTCGAAATCAGCGCATCCCAATCTCATATACCAATCTTTCAAAGGAGGATTTTGGGAGTGACTTTGTAAATAAATCTGTCAGATTGTCACTTGAGCAGATCTGTTGGATATCAATTATCCCTTGATTTTGAAGATCATGAGTGAAGATGAATTTGGGAGAAATATGCTTTATTCTATCACATTTGATGTATCCGCTTTTAAGCTGAGCAATGCATGCTGTATTATCTTCAAACAGGACAGTTGGAGCTATCTTATGATCAATCAGTCAACATGATGACAGAATATATTGAATCAGACTCCTCAGCCAAAAACACTCGCGACTAGTTTCATGAATCGCCAGTATTTCAGCATGATTAGAGGAGGTTGCTGCTATCATCTGTTTCGTGGACCTCCATGATATAGCTGTACCACCATATGTGAATAGGTATCCTGTTTGAGACCTCCCTTTATGTGGATCAGACAGGTATCCGGCATCTGCATAGCCAACTAGTTGTGACTTGGATCCTTAGGGATAAAACAATCTCATATCAACCGTTCCATGAAGATATCGAAAAATTTGTTTGATTCCACTCCAATGTCTTCTGGTTGGAGAGGAACTATACCTTGCTAGTAAATTCACCGCGAATGGTATGTCAGATCGCGTATTATTAGCAAGATACATTAGCGCTCCAATGGCACTAAGATATGGTACTTCAGGACCAAGGATATCTTCATTTTCTTCTTTAGGACGGAATTGATCCTTTTTCACATCCAAAGATCTTACGATCATTGGTGTACTTAATGGATGTGACTTGTCCATATAAAATCTTTTCAAAATTCTTTCTGTGTATGTTGTTTGATGAATAAAGATCCCACTTTTTATATGCTCGATCTGCAGGCCGAGACAAAATTTAGTTCTTCCAAGATCTTTCATCTCAAACTCTTCTTTTAGAGTTTTTATAATTGTTGGAATCTCTTCAAGAGTCCCAATGATATTTAAATCATCAACGTACACAGCAATTATAATGAACCCAGATGTAGTTTTCTTTATGTAAACACATGGGCATATATCATCATTCTTGAATCCGTTTTTGGCCAGATACTCAGTAAGACGATTATACCACATTCGTCCAGATTGCTTTAGACCATATAAAGATCTTTGCAATTTGACTGAGTATAACCCTTGCGAATATTCATTGGATGGTTTAGATATTTTTAGTCCTTCAGGGACTTTCATATAGATATCACGATCTAATGAGCCGTATAAATAGGCTGTTACCACATCCATTAAATGCATATGCAGTTTATGATATGCAGATAAGCTGACCAAATAACGCAATGTTATCGCATCCACTACGGGGAAATACGTTTCTTCATAATCTATACCGGGCCTTTGTGAAAAACCTTGTGCCACAAGTCGAGTTTTGTAGCGCACAACTTCATTTTTCTCATTTCGTTTTCTCACAAATACCCACTTATATCCAACAGGTTTTACATCTTCAGGTGTACGGACTACAGGTCCAAAGACTTCACGTTTTGCAAGTGAGTCTAATTCAGCCTTCATGGCTTCTTTCCATTTTAGCCAATCATTTCTTTGTCGATATTCTTCAACTGATCTTGGCTCAAGATCCTTACTTTCATGCATGATATCTAATGCCACATTATATGCAAATATTTCATTGACAATTGTCTTATTTCGGTCCCATTTCTCTCCTGTAAAGACATAATTTATCGAGATCTCGTCATTTTCACAATTTTCAGGTACCTGAACGTCTTCTGGCGTTATATCAGAATTTTGGACAACTGCCGGTGTCTTTACTATGTCTTTTTCAACAGGAATCATATTTACCTCTTTTCTCTTTCGAGGATTTTTATCTTTGGAACCGACAGGCCTGCCACGCTTCTGGCGTGTATTTGCTTCCGTGGCTATTTGTCCTACTGGGACATCAATTCGAATTGGGGCATTTTCTGCTGGTATGTAAGATTTGGTTATCCTCTTTGTATCGGAAAATGCATCAGGCAATTCATTTGCTATTCTTTGCAAATGTATAATCTTTTGAACTTCCAGTTCACATTGCCCTGATCGAGGATCTAAATGCATCAATGATGATGCATTCCAGTTAAGTTCCTTTTCAGGAAGCTTATTCTCTCCCCCTAATGTTGGAAATTTTGATTCATCAAAATGACAATCCGCAAACCGGGCTTTAAATACATCTCTAGTTTGTATCTCAAGATACCTCACTATAGAGGGAGAATCATATCCAACATATATTCCCAATTTTCTTTGGAGTCCCATCTTGGTGCGATTAGGTGGTGCAATGGGAAAATATATCACACACCTAAATATTCTTAAATGGGAGACATTTGGCTGCTGGCCAAAAGCTAATTGTTATTCTCTCCCCCTAATGTTGGAAATTTTGATTCATCAAAATGACAATCCGCAAACCGGGCTTTAAACACATCACCAGTTTGTATCTCAAGATACCTCACTATAGAGGGAGAATCATATCCAACATATATTCCTAATTTTCTTTGGGCTCCTATTTTAGTGCGATAAGATGGTGCAATTGGAACATATATCGCACACCCAAATATTCTTAAATGGGAAACGTTTGGCTGCTGGCCAAAAGCTAATTGCATAGGAGAGAATTGATGATAACTCGTTGGCCTCAAACGAATAAGTGCTGCGGCATGTAAAATAGCATGCCCCAAACCGAGGTTGGGAGATTTGTTCTCATAAGCAAGGGTCTAGCAATTAATTGGAGGCGCTTAAGTGATTCTGCTAACTCATTTTGCGTGTGAACATAAGCTACTGGATGTTCAACACTTATTCCATTAGCCACACAATAAGCATCAAAAGCTTGGGAAGTAAATTCACCAGCATTATCAAGACGAATTGCTTTGATTGGATTTTCTGGAAATTGTGCTTTTAATCGAATAATTTGAGCCAGTAATCTCGCAAACGCCAGGTTGCGAGAAGATAATAAGCACACATGTGACCATCTCGAAGATGCGTCTATCAGGACCATAAAATATCTAAAAGATCCACATGGTGGATGAATAGGTCCACATATATCACCTTGAATCCTCTCTAGGAATTCAGGGGACTCAAATCCAATCTTTACTGGTGATGGCCTTAAAATTAACTTCCCTTGAGAACATGCAGCACAACAAAATTCACTAGTTTTAAGAATCTTCTGGTCCTTTAGTGAATATCCATGAGAGTTTTCAATAATTCTTCTCATCATGGTTGTTCCCGGATGACCCAATCGGTCGTGCCAAGTTATGAACTCATTTGAGTTAGTAAACTTCTGGTTTACAATGGCACGTGATTCAATTGCACTAATCTTGATATAATACAACCCAGATGAAAGTGAGGGTAATTTTTCTAATATAACTTTCTTATTTGAATCATGAGTTATGATACATAAATACTCATGATTTCCCTCATTCATCGTCTCAACATGATATCCATTTCGGCGAATATCTTTGAAACTCAACAAGTTCCTCAGAGACTTGGTAGATAATAGTGCATTATTTATTATAAATTTTGTTCCTCCAGGAAACAAAATTATAGCTCTTCCGGAGCTTTCTATCACATTGCCTGAGCCAATAATAGTATTAACATATTCCTCTTTTGGCACAAGATGGGTAAAATATATATCACTTTTGAGAATAGTGTGCGAACTTGCACTATCCGCAAGGCATACATCTTCATTACATATCCTTGCCATTCTCTGAGTCTTTCTAGGAATTTGATCAGAGTCTCGTGCTGATAACGTGTTATAAAATAACTAAATAAGAAAGATAAAATAAAGAAATATAAATGAAAGACTCTAATATTAATATTCACTAATATTAATATCATCCTACCATAATAACTATGATTTATATATTAATACTATATTTGTAATATGAAGAGAAAGAAAAGCTTCGTAGAGAGAGAAAAAAAATGCTTTTTATTGATGTGTTATCATCAGATACATAAGCCTCTATTTATAGGCATATATGATAGTAGTTTTTCAAACTACATTAAATAAGATTCTCTTTGAAAACATGAGCCTTGTGGAAAATGGGCATCCACCTCAGGCTATCTTATCACAACAATTTACACTTTTTTTGGTTAGCCGTATTATTTTCCCTAGTTTATTTGTTATCTTCAATTAAAGTTCACTTTTGCTAAATAGCTTAATTAAGCTATTTTTAAAAAATAGTTTAAATAATAAATATTTATATTAAAAATATTTAATTTTAAAAATATTTATTTTAAAAAGAATACAATAAAAAAATTTTAGTTTTTATTATAAAAAAATTATTTTTTTATAAATATTTAAATAATTTTTAAAAAATTATAATTTAATTTTAAAAATTATACCTGACATTAATATTATACATTTTCAGAAATTAAAAAACAAATTACTTATAAACTTATCAAAATAGGCCCTAACTCAACCATTGTTATATGGAGTTAAGCCCCATTTTGGTCCCTGAGATTGACAAGTTGCACTGATTTAGTCATCCAGATTTTGATTGCACTAATTTAGTCCCCCAGATTCGAAAAAATACACCACGTTAGTCCTTATCCTATTTTCTGTCACCGGAGGACTGACGCCGTTAGTGACGTGGCCAAATATTGCCACGCTAGACACTAGGAAACGGCGTCGTTTCTAAATTAGCGCTAAAAAATCCCCTTTGAGCGACGTTGTTTCTATGCGATGGAAAACAAAACGTTGGCCTCTCCCTCTTTTGTCTCCACTCTTCGTCTTCAACCCCTCCATGAGTGACGCAGAGAAAAAACGTCTCTCTTCCGTTACTCACTAAAAATAGGAACGAGTAACTGCAATAGGATTTCGGAGATTGCTGGATCACGAGTGAACACTGTACAGTTGTCTGAGGAGGTACTTTGCTGCTACAAGGAGCTTCTGTTCCGTCACCGAGGTTAGTGAAGATTTTAAAATTTTATTTTTTCAAATTTTAGGGAATGTGTTGATGGTTGTTGATCATAGTTTATTGCTTTGTATATTGTTTTTTCCTAAGGTTTGTAGTGAAATTTGGGTTAGGGTTTTATTTCGATGTTGTCTGCAACTGTTTTTTTGGGGTTTGTCTTCATGCTCTGTTTCGATGGTGGATAAATGTGTTTTATTTTGATATATGTTTCTGTAATGTATGAATGTAGTTGATGAAAACTATCTTAAAGGGATCATTGTGTGGAACTGGTGCTGAAAAGAGATTTTTTTGAATCATGCAGATGGATGTGCACTTAGATATTATGTTCCACCATGGAGAAAAGTTTCAGAAAGATGAAAATGGGATGACTATATAATCTCTTGATAAGAAGGTATGTATTGGTGACATTGATGTAGATACTTTAGATGTTTTTTAGATGAGAAATTATTATAAAGAAAACAAATGGTGCTTCATGAGCGACATGCAGAAGGTAAATATAAATTGCTACTGCATGCCCTTTCATAGTATACTTTATTATTAGAACAGTTCTTATAGTGTAGCCTATTGCTAGTTAATGTAAGTTCTTTGAGTATTATGTGTCCACATGATGGTCTGAATAGCTGTGAACTGACTGATTATACTGTTTGTGTATAATATGCTTTATTGGTAACATGACTTAGGGACTATTATGTATCACGATTTGTAACTCAGGGACTATTATGTGTCACGAATTGTATCTCAGGGACTATTATGTATTACGATGTGTAACTTAGGGACTATTATATATCACGAATTGTATCTGATTCACATGCAGGGCCTGCTTTCTGCAATCCAGGAGGTAATGCCTCATGTCCACCATAAGTTCTGCGTGTGGCACTTTTGAAAAAATTTTAACAAGCAATGGAAGAATTTAGAGTTAAGGGGTTTACTTTGAGAATGCACACGATCAACAACTTATCAAGATGTCTCTGACAATATGAAGAAGATTAAGAAAATTAATGAAGAGGCCTAGAATTACCTGAACAAGTGGCCTATGGAGTCCTGGACAAAGTCTGCATTTAGTCATGCTCCTAAACTGGATAATATCTGCAATAACGCTTGCGAGGTCTTTAATGCAAGAATTAAGGAAGCAAGGGGCAAGCCAATCATCACGCTACTTGAGGAGGTCAGAATGTTTGTCATGAGAACAATCGCTAAAAACAAAGTTAAGTTAGCCAACCATGTTGGAAAGCTACCACCAGTGGTTCAAAGTAGGTTGGACAAGATCAGGAAGGAGTCTAAAAGTTGGATGCCAATTTGGACAGAGGATGATGAGTATGAGAAGTTTGAAGTTCATGGTCATCCAACTAACATGGTAGTGGATTTGGGCAAGCGACTCTGCACATGTCAATTTTGGGTGCTAACAGGTAATTAAATACTTTATTAACCAAGAGACCTGTGTTAAATACTTTAATGACACATTACTTTGTTACTTACTTCAGAAATGCCCTGTGTGCAGCACTCGCAAGGGTGAATAAGAGACCTAAAGATTTCTGTCATAAGTGGCTCACCATGGACGCATATAGAGACACTTATGTACATTATATAAATCCATTGCCTGGACAATCTCTTTGGGAAAAATCTGACCAGAATAGACCACAAGCTCCAAAGAAAAAGAAGAAGCCAGGACCACTAACAAAGAAAAGGAGAAAGGATGCAGATGAGGGTAATGAGGGAAGCAAAAAATCTAAGGTAACTGGGACTCTAAAGAGACAACTAAAACCATTTACTTGCAAATACTGTCTACAAAAGGGGCACACAAAGAGGGGTTGTCTAAAAAAGAGAGCAACTGATGTTGTTCAAGCTCTTACTGATGCAGCTGCAGCTGCAGCTGCAGTGGCTGCTAAGACAAAGCCCACTGAACAAGCACCTACTCAAGCTCCTCCAGATGTACCTGCTCAGGCTCCTCCAGAAGCACCTTTCAAGCTGCTCCAGAAGCCCCTGCTCAGCCACCTGCACCAGTTGAGATTGACCTCTCCCAGTCAAACTACTCCGATGCACAACAGTCCCAACATAGTCAAGAGGTAGTTGCATTTAGTTTCACAACTCATACTCAAAATTGTTGTCCACGTTCAACTGAATTTATGTCCTACTGAAACAGGATCCACCTGCAAAGGAGGTCCTCCACACCACCATCAGGATCGATCACTGTGGATCCACTACAAGGAGCAAGCTCAGCCACATCTTTTAGATTGGCCAACTTCCTGAAATTTGTCCCAACACCTGGCTTCAAGCCACCAAGAAAGAAGAAATGAAGATGTACCTGATCTGTGCAGCCTATTTTGGATGAAACTTTGAATCTTTTTGTGAATCATGCTTTTTGTTTTGTGGGCTGAATTTATGGCAGTAGACTTTTAATATATTTGAATACAATATGACAATAATGACACTATGTGTCCTTTAGCTAAGGTGTATTTTGGAATTAGACCTACTCTTTACTTGTCTTAAGAGTTGTCATTAATATGGCATGATTGTTGTTACTTTTGTTAACACTTATTGATATGGATATTATTATGACAATTTCTTCCAGCTTCAATTATGCTACTTCAGATGCATTTTTTTGCAATTTCTTTCAACAATTTTATTGAATGACAAAAAACAACTAGGACATTTGAGAAGGAGAATTTTTCTTTCTTCTAATACACTTCCACCCTGAACACAGTAACACAAACTCATCTTCAAGCTTTAACTACCAACATAAAACTAATAACAAAAACTATAAACAAAGCCAAAACTAAAATGTACATTTTTTGGGTTCTAACTTCAGCCTCTATCTTTCCAATTCTCCAAGCCAAATCCACCCTAACTTGGTCACCATCCACAGTAGACATTACCCTTCCTCTCAGGTCTTCTTCTCCAACGTCAGCCCAGACAAACAAACCACACCACCTCTTACCATTAATATTGTAGTTAGGGCACCCAAAGAATGGCTTGTTAGGATTAGCCTCTGTTGTAGACCACCGAAGAACAGGGCAGCACCCACACCCACACCACTGCGGAACACCCGATGCTCTACTTCGACTGGAACTCCTTGTGTTGGACCGCATGGAACTCTGGCTCCCACTTGCAATCATGATGGTAAACTCGGAAGGGAGCAGGAGACGAAGAACCAGAGAGAAACGAGAAGAAGAAGAAGATGATGGGGTCACAGGATGAACTTAGGTTTTAAAAGGGGGATAAGGACTAAATTGGAGCAAATCAAACTTTAGGCCACGTCATATAACCGTTAGTGTGTCCAGCGTGGCAATATTTGGCCACGTCACTAACGGCGTCAGTCCTCCGGTGATGAAAAACAGGGTAAGGATTAACATGGTGCATTTTTTTGAATCTGGGAGACTAATTTAGTGCAATCGGGATATTGATGACTAAATCAGTGCAACTCGTCAATCTCAGGAACCAAAATAGGGCTTAACTCTTGTTATATGAGAAGAAATCGTTATCTGACCATTCCAATGTTCCCTTAAATTCTACATAAATATAGGATAAATAAAATAATCAAACTAAACGGCATTTAATATTATACTAGTATCTTAAAATAAAATAATTTACATATATATCCTAAATGATTTTATATAGATTAAATTAATTAGATTCAATTTACACTTTTTAGTAGTCAATCGAATAAATTGGATTTGATTTAGCATGTATATGTTGTATTAATAGTAAATCGAATCAACTAGATTCAATCTACTACTAATACAGCATATATATGTAAAATCGAATATAATTTATTCGATTTATTACTGAACAGTACATATATAGTAAATCGAATCCGCTGCTTATACAAAGTATTGAATTTACTACTGTTAAGTTAATTATATTAACTTTAAAACATAAATATCAATAAAAAAATTTTCTATTTGGATTCAAATAAAATATCAAAAAATCAAAATGAATAAGAACATTAATATAACTTTTGTGGTTTAGTTCAAATTCCAGAAAATCTACATTTTGTAAACTTATGAATTTAAAACGGAATAATAAACGACTTCTAAAAATTCATTAAAAATTATCTTTTGACTCATTAGCATCTAAAGAATCATTATTGAGATTTTTTATGTTGAAAAAATTAATATAAAGTATAGCCTTTCAAGATGGCATAAGGGTTAAAACTTGAATTTTCCAGAATCAGAAATAACAGATAGTTATGCTTTATAAAATCGATGACAATATTACCCCAAAAACTTAAGGTCCTATCTAAAAATATACATCTTACTCTAATCTAATATTATTCATAAAAATCAAATCTTCACTAAATTTACGTTCAACTAATACTAACATTTCTAATTCATAAAGTAATTCTAGATCACTAATAGCACCAATATTTCTAATTTAATAGCTTTAACAAAATTTATAGTCACTATGCGATCTAACATTTTTATTAAAATAATGCTCACTAAATATGAATAACATTTTTAATCTAATTTAAAAAAATTCATTTACTTACGTCTTTATTGATACTATCAGCAATATAAGCAACTCCATCCAAACAATATATACGATTCAGGTCATCTTCATATCCAGAATTTTCAAGATTTCCTCATAAAATTTGTGTTTGTAGTGAAGTGGAGAATTGTAAATATAATTTGTATCTAACAAATTTGAACTCTTTTATAGAGCTTGTCAAGAGTAAATCGAAACAAGTAACATTGATTTACCTTGGCAGTACCTAGTTTAAATCAAAACAATTGGCTTCAATTTACTATGAGTTACAAAATTATTAAATTGAAATAGCATTATTCGATTTACCTAAGTATGTAACTCCCCAATATGACTTTACTAGTAAATCGAATCTATTAGTTTTGATTTACTATATATGTACTAATTCAAAACTTTTTAATTCAATTTATTATGGTTTGTGGTAAAACGAATTTATTCAATTCAATTTATATAGAGAACTTAAAATTGACTTTACTAAATTCAATTTACATAGAATAAGAACAATCACGTAATGCATTATGCTTTAGAACATTCACGTAATATTGAAACTGATTCCATTTCTTTAGGTGATTTCCCTGATTAGTTATCTAATGTTAATTTTTATTTTAAAATCATGGTGTTGGATATAATTATTAGGAGATTCTTTGGTGTCTATAAAATTTTATTTAATTTTTCTAAAAATATAAGGTGAGATCTATTTCTGTATTTTTGAATCATAAAAGTAAATGTTAGGTACCATAGAAACAATTATAATTAAAAATGAGAAAATCAACAATAATTAAATACTTTATTAAAAGAGAATCTTTGATTTGGAATAATTTGTTTGCCTCATGGACAATCAAGAGAGAATCACAATGAATTTTTAGTTCTGAAATATGCAAGTCTATATCTAATCGCAAACCGATCAGTAAGGTTTCATATTCAATTTGATCGTTGCTTGCTTTAAAGGAGAAATGTAGAAAATATTCTAAGATAGTTTCATTGCCATCTTCCGAAAGATTACCAGTTCCACACCCTTGGGAATTAGAGACACCATCTACATAAAGAGTCCATATATAAGGATGTTCGTTTCTGACAAGTAGTGTAAATTCAACGGCGAAATCTACTAAGCACTGTGATTTGATTGATCATCGAGCATGATATTAAATATCAAACTAAGAGAGCTCGACAGACCACTTTATAAGTCGGCCAGCTAATTCTGGCAAGGTAAAAACTTGTCATAATGGCTACTCGGTTCGAATTATAATAGCATGGCTTTGAAAATATGGTTTCAGACGTCTTACCGAAAACACCAAGGCTAATGCAAGCTTTTTGATTTTTAGGGATTGAAGTTCTTCATGCTGTAGTGATTTGCTTACAAAGTATATTGGTTGTTGAACTTTGTTTCGCTCTGTAACAAGAATAGAACTAACAGCCCAATCGACTATGGATAAATAGAAATAAAGTGGTTCTCTATTTTTTGGTTTTTGTAGAATAGGGGTTGTGAAAGAGTAGTTTTAATTTTTTTGAAAAGCATTCTCACATGTATCATCCCAATTAAAACTGTTCTTCTTTTTTAATGATTGAAAAAAGCAAGATGATTGGCAAGCTAAACAAGGCAAAAATCAAGAAAGAGCAGCAAGTCTCCTTATTAATCGTTGGACTTTTTTTATTGTTTGAGGACTCTGCATCTCTAGCACAGCTCGACGTTTCTCTGGGTTTGTCTCAATTCCTCGACTTGTTAGTAAAAACCCAAAGAATTCTTTTTGAACCCCCAAAGATCTCACTGAGGTCATCAATATGAGACTAGCCGACTTTGGTTTTTGCCACCATATCATCAACATAAACTTCTATATTCTAACCAATTTGGTCAACAAATACTTTATCCATGAGTCTTTGATAAGTATTTCTTACATTATTTAGACAAAAAGGCATAACTTTATAACAAAAGTTACCATAATCAATTATAAAAGCAGTTTTATCTTGATCTAAGGAATGCATTAATATTTGATTTTAACTACAATAAGCATCTATGAAACTTCAAGTACCAAAACCAGAAGCATTATCGACTAAAATATCAATAGAATCTAAAGCGTATACATCTTTAGGACAATCTTTTATTTAAATCAGTGAAATCAACACATGTACACTATTTACCGTTATGCTTTTTTACCAATACTATGTTTGCCATCCAAATGGTAAATTTGATCCCACGGATAAAATCGGCTTCAATGAGTTTTTTGGTTTTTTCTAAAGATGTTTGTCTTTAATCAACTCCAAGGTTGCGCTTCTTTTGAGCTATAGGTCATATGGAGAGATTTAAAGCCAACTTATGTCAAATAAATGATGGATCTATGCCAGGCATATATGTTGGAGTCCAAGCGAACAGATCGACATTTTGTCGAAAAAACTGCTGGAGCTCATCTTTCTCACTTCCTTGTAAAGCAACGCCTACATAGGTAAACTTATTTATATCATTAGTTAAAGATATTTTCTGTAATTCTTTCATTGAAGTGGTTCTATCTTGCAATTCAGTCATGGGATCTAATTCAGCTAATTTGGAAAAATCATCCTAGTTATGAACTACATTAACATGTGCACCTATAGCTTGGTTTGAGGTACTTGTTTTGAGACTAGCATTGTAACAATGTCAAGCTTCACGGTGATCGCTATGAATAGTGGCGATAAGATCGTCCTGCACAAGAGACTTAACACAAAGATGAATTGTGAAAACTATGGCACCAAATTTATTTAAAAAAGGATGACCAAGTACTAAGCTATAAGGACTATAGCAATTAACAAGAAGATATTGAATATACAAAATTTTAGATAAGGAATGCCCACCCAATATGATTTGTAACCACACAGATCCCAAAACAGGAAAACGTTCTCCCAAGAAACCAACTAAGTCACCAATAGAAGGTTGTAAGATGCGATTGCTTAATTTCATCTTCTGAAATGTAGAAAAAAAGAGGACATCTACGCCACTTCCTGGATCTAAAAGAACTTTTTGAACGATTAGATCTTCCAATTGTATAGATATTACCACTGGATCATCCAAGTTAGTTATTGTTGTGTGAAAATTAGATGGTTTGAATACCATGTTTGAAACAATAGGGGAGGTTGAGCAATAACAAAAGCTCCCTCTACCAAAAGCATAGCTCAGTATGTGTGTTTTTGAGCAAAATTGGAGACACCCCCACCTACAAATCCTCTATAATACAATTAATAACATCCCGAGGTTGATTAGGTTGGATATGAGCTATTTTATCTTTCTCACAAAAAACATGTCCTGTAGAAGAGTGTTCGGTAGAATGTCCCGTGCACCTTTGAATGTGGCCACCGATGTATTTGTCCAGATGTTCTTGTCGAGCTGACTGTTCTAGCAAGATCTTTTGCTACCACGCACTCATCAGTGGTATGATCATGCTTCTCATGAAAAGCACAATATTTTGTCTTGTCAACGTTTTCTAGATCTTGATAGGTGTCCGCCTTCCTTGGCGGTTTAATAAGCTTGACATTCAAAATTTCTATAATAATTCTTTTCTCTTTTAGTATCAAACTGTGTGTAAGAATCATAATGACGTGTTAACCGAAAAGATTTCTTATTATCCCAAGCTTTATCATCGTCCTTGCTAGGGTTGCCTCTCTCCAACCTCCGAGCTTGTCAAAGTTTTTCAATCTCCATTTGACCTTTCTCCCGAAACTAGGCTAAGGTTCTCGGCTTGGCAACAACTATGGTTTTTTGAAACTTTTCTGGGCATAGTCCGCTTTTAATAGCATGTAGATGTACCTTTGGATGAAAGTTTGTAATGCTCATAGCCACCTTTGTGAATCGAATAGCATAATCTCAAAAATTTTCATGTTGTCCTTGTTTGACCATGCTTAGATAATCTGAATCATGCAAGTAAATGGAAGATACAGCAAATTGATCCTCAAATAGCTTAGATAGTTTCTGAAAACATGAAATAGATTCTACAGGCAAAGCGAAAAATCAATCAAGTGCAGGAATATCTAAAAAGTGGAAAAACAACGACAAAGAATAGGGTCAGAAGCACCGTTTATTATTATCATAGAACGAAATTTTTTGATGTGCTTTTTTGGATCACCTAAGACATCATAAGGAGTTAAAGTCATTGGTAGTGCAAAGTTTCTAGGCAATTGGAAGTTCATGACATCTGCAGTAAATGGACCAGCTGCATTGACTGAGTCTGCTTCTTCATTGGCTGGTTGATCTCCCTCGTGTTCTTAAGTTTTAGAAACATAAGTTGGATCAGATTTTTCTTCCTCGTTATTTGATTGTTCATGATGATCATCATTATTAGTTATCCGAACATTGGTAAGTTCAGCTATCCGATTTGCTATTCTTTGATTTTCTTCTGCCATGCACGTATTAGCTTGTTGTAGCTCTGTTACCATCCGAAGAAGATCGGATGGCGTTGGAGGAGGTTGATCAGCCAATGTGTATACGTTATAGTTTTGGAGCTCAAAGAAAATTTAAACTAAGCCTCACGGTGGACGCCAATTTATTCTTGTATGGCCTCACTCTGATATAGCTCGTTTTCCAGTGGCTATCTTTCAGCTTTTAGTTGGGATGAGTTACATCTCGGCACAAAGAGAACAGGGAGGGTGGGTATCTACAAAAGGCACTCCAACGCTCAATTTAGTGTGTGAATAAAGAGCTCTATTTTAAAAAGTAATTATCAGATTAGTCGCTTACCTCTTTTTCTTTAGCTTATATCAGTTATAATCATGCTAATAATAAAAAATAAAGATGTTTGAAAACGGTTTATGTGATATTAATATTAATTTCTGATCTGTAATGTTGATAGCCAAGTTATACCGTATAATCGATCTATATCAGGCATATCAAATATTAATTTTTGATTCGTAATGTCTATAACCGAGTTATAGCATATAATCAGTTTATAATCATATTTTATTTTTAATAATATCACAATTTATATAACAAAACAAAATCAAAAGAAATTACAATTTGATAGCTTTTCGCATGTCTCTTTATACTAAAAAGCTAGCTTTAATATGTATATCTCTTGCACAATGATGAATTTCACCAGTGAATTTGATGATTAAAAAAATGGAAGAAAATCATAGTGTGTCAAATACTCAAATATATATATCTTGTGAAAAGTTTATTGATGAATTGAACCATAAAGACTATTAGAGTCATGACACAATAAATATTAAATAACTTGATACAATTACAAATTAATAAAAATAAACAATTCCAAACAAATATCGTCATATATAGAGAAGAAAGGAGATCATGTGGTAGAAGTAGAATCCAAAGCCAGGACTGTGCTGAGGTTCATGGGGTTCATGTATTTTGTAGAACCAGACATAATTTGTTGCACAATTAGTTTGTTGGCCTTTTCAGATGGATGGAATGGATCCCAAAAAGCATACAAGTTTCTATTTGGACATAGGTTAGAAAGTGATGTGCACAGCCCAATCCCATTGTATGGTCCTTGCCCACAACAAGCAATTTGTGATGTCGTAAACCCTGCCCAACAATAGGGATATAATTATAAATCTCAATTATAATTGGTGCCTTAAACGAAAAATGAAAAATACTAAAAGACTAGCAAATTTTTTTTTTTTATCAATAATTAGATAATAATATTTAAAAATTTGGACTCAAATTATATCATTAGATTGCTAAACTAAATAAATTGGGTTAATAGCTAAAAATACTAACAAAAAATAATAAATTCTGTTAGATTCTTAATTTTTTTTTGAAAAATATATTAGCATATGAGATTTTTTTAAGTGCCTTCAGAATAAATAAAATGATTTATTTTCTTCAATTATATTAAGTGTACACAAAAAATCGGTCATATATTGTTACAAATACACACTAAATTTAATTAATAGACTGAGTTATAATTTGCACCAAGACTAACTCAAAAATAAATTCCACATACAAGATAATTATGATGGGATAGGTACTTTACCAAAAGCTTTGGGGTTATTAACGAAATTATTGTGCATTTCTCCGGTATTTGCAGCAATGAAAACATCTTTGCCAATTTTTTTGTTGAGTCCTTGGATCATATGTACTAGCTGAGGGTTGTACAATGATGCAGCACGTTGAAGTTCAGCAGAACATCCCCCATTTGTTCCACGCATGGCTAGTTCTGCTGGCACGCAACCTAATGGTCCAGTTCCTGTCACAAGTACTCTACGTGCTCCTAGATCATATAGTCTCTGCATTCAAAATCATAATTTCATTTGTCTAGCTAATAAAAGTTATTACACATACATTGTAAAGTAGTCATTTATTACCTGCAAGAGTTTCCTGTATTCTATAATGAGAAATTTGACATAATCTGGAAGGGAATATTGGCGAGACCTTGCAGAATAAGGTACCAAGTAGTAATTGTTTACAAAATCGTTACCACCAACAGTGATTAAGACCAATGCTTGATTCACCAGTGTCTTAGTTCGTGCTGCTCCAATTTGAGCACTCACTCGTCGCTGGTATTCTCCAAAATAATCCAATTGTCTATACATTCTAATTATATTTAACTGCAAGTTGTATATTGAGTCATTAACAGTGTTAGCACTTCATTTTTAATTAACTAATAGCTAGATTAATATTTAATCACGTGTTTATATGACTTACAAACTGAGCTCCAGTGTCATTAAGGATGCCAATTCCAGCGGAAGCAAAATTGGCACCATTTAAAAGCTTCTCTCCCCTTAGCTCTGGACTTAAGTACGGCAACACCGACTCTGCGCCAAGTTGTTGACCTGAGAAAGTCAATGGACACAGTTAATTAAAAATTGAAACTTTCTCATGAGTGTTAAGAAGGATGTTTATGCATTCAATATCACCAAAATATCATAATCTTATTATATGGTTTATAAAGAAAATTTATATTATTTGCTTTCTTTAATGCACTTGTTACTTTATTATTAGTAAAATCTTTAAAAGTACGGTAACGTTACGGAAACAAAAACATTTATTAATTGTCATAGTATATATAAATATTAAATAAAATAAATTATAACTGATTTTAGTTAAATATTTTTTTGATACCAAACATTTCCATAAAAATATTAACACATGTCATATATGATTAATTTTCAAATTAAAATACTTAGCTCAAAAGTGAGAAAATAAGTTGCATGCATGCAGTTGTAAACGATAGTTATCAGAGATAGAATACAATTAGTAATTAGTAAATAGACGGAAGCTTGTTAGGAAAATCTATTAGTAGAGAATATTTAGTAGTGTTAGAAATTAGCATATTTTATAATTTGTAGTCATTAATTAATTATTATTAGTATTTTTAATAGTGTAAGATTATATTTAATAGTGTGAAATTACACATTCTTTTTTTTTATAGTTAAATACGGGTTAAATTTTAATAAAAGTGCTGATCCTTAAAACTTTTTTAAAAAAATTTTTGTTATTTCAATTAGGTTTAGATAATGAATGCTGCTTTCTTCTTTTTGATCTGCATATATAAATCATAGACTCGTATAGTTTAGTATCTGCAGGTCCAGGTCCA
>NC_029790.2:16875401-16879736 GCF_000816755.2 Arachis ipaensis | reverse complement strand
TCCAAAAAATTTAAAAAATTAATTAAACATAACTACAGTATTTTTTTATTTTAAATATTTTTAATTTTAAGAAAATAATATAGTAAAAAAAGTGAATGTATTTAAAGATGGGAGACTTAACTAATAAGGTCAGGAATGTTGAGGCCGTTGGAGAAACGGCCAGTTGGTCTGCCAGTTGGGTAGTCAATACCATAAGGAGGGGAATCAGCTCTTGCAGTTGTCACTAAATAGTTGTTGTTGCCACTATCAACAAGTGAGTCTCCAAATACAAAGAAAGCCCTCGCCTTATTATTAGACTTAGCCGCCTCACTTCCCGCCACTAAGAAAATCACAACCAAACATGTCATAATAAAACTTGATGGGAATGCCATCATTTGATGAGCCACTATGTGTGTGTATGTGGAACAAACATCACGAATTCAACCCATTTTATAGCTGCTTATTATTAAATGAAAACTTTTAGGTTGTCTATATAGTTGAATTTGAATGATTTGGGTTTATGGTTCTCAAAGTGCATGTGGCATGTGACAAGTGTAAATAGGATGCCTAACTAGCTAGAAATTATTTCCACCGCCCAGAGGACATTGTAAAACTAGAAAAAAGAGACCATGATGCAGTACTAAAAGTGAAAACTGGTATGTTTCCTGTTGGATATTGTGCATGCTTTTAATATAGGTCATGTTATTTTTGGGTGCTATATATATAGTTGATGTAGTATTATTCCGGTCACGAATCGAACATTTCTATTTTGAGCCAAGTGTCTCTTATTTCTCACTCCTACGCCAAAGGTTTCCTAATTATCAAATGTGAATTATAAAGGAAAAGTATATATATATATAATTATATATTAATCCGTCTCGTTACTAAACTCTATTTAAGAGTTTGTTGTTATCCAATGAATTATTACATGCATAAGATAACATACAAACCCTTAATACTTATTTAAGCAAATTAATAAATTAACTACTAAATTAATTCAATTTAATTTTATATATATATTTGCACTAGCTAAAGTGCGGAACCAAATCAAATGTGGGCTTGACTGATAAGCCCAATTATTTTCACCTTGCTTTTCACACACCACTTTAGACTATATTTGGGATCAAGGAGGCTAAATGTCTAAGTAATTGTACCAAGATTTTGGTGTAATGGTCATTATTTTTACCTTACAATAAATACATTCAAATTTAAAATTTGGCTGAGTAATGAATGGAATTCATAAATATTTCGTGTGTGAATGTAGTATGAGTGAATTCGTAATGTCTATGACTATGATTGAAGACGAGCCAATTCATATGATAAAAAAAAAAAAGGCTACGTAATTCAAGTGTTGAAGGAGGCTAATTACTTGTATTCATCAATCAATATATATAGTAACAAAATAATTAAATTGGTCGAATAATTAATTTAAGGAAAAGTATGAGGAGCCAACGGAATATTTATATAATGTGTACAATGGAGGTTTATGAAGTATTAGAGATATAATCATTAATGTTACCTGTTCCCTTCAGCTGAAACTTTTGGGATGAGTGGTATCATGACATGATACGGATGGTTATTCTAGATAGTATGGGGGATGTTCATTTTATAACTCAATAGCCCATTGTACACATTGTACAAATAGTCCATTGTCTCCCTAGCGGGATCCTTAATTTAATTATTTGCTTAACAAATGTCAGAGTTTGCATTGCTCTTGTATATACAATAATTCATTAACCACCAATTCGCAATAAATTATTTATTGACTTGTCGGATTAGAGAATAGTATAAGAAACAAAATAAAATAAAATTATTGGACTAATTACAATTTTTTTAAACTTTGATCTTATCTTTGAACTAATTTTTATTTTTAAATAAATTTAATTTTGATACATTATCAGTGTAAAACTATTATATAGTGTATTCAATCACATAATGTCATATTAACAAAAATAACTATTTTTAATATTGGCCGTGTAAATAGTAATGATTATAATTGCATGACTATGTAAAATATTTTACACAATCATTACATTAAAATTAAACTCTTTTTTTAATACTAAAAATATTAGTCTAATATTTTTCTAAAAAAAATAGTCGTTCTTACTGAAAATTAAGAATGAATTATTTTGCGTATTTTATATGGTTGATGAAGAGATAAGAGAAATGAAGCTGCAAATGAGAGAATTCTTCTTCATCCATGAATCAAATACATTATACGGTAGACATAACCCGGAGAGTACTTTGGCTGCGGTTGCTCGAAACTAATTTTCAAGGCATTATTATTCCAACATGCAAAAATACATCTTAAAAAAATTAAATTAGCTACTACAACCCATACATATAAAAGTACAGTAGTATTAAAACAAAATGACATAAATATCCCTTGATTATCTGATCTAGTTCTTCATGGAGTCCAAGGCCAAAGCGGTGCTGAGATTAAATGGATACATATACTCTGTGGTTCCCGACAAGATCTGTTGAACAATTATACTGTTGGCTCTTTCTGATGGATGGAATGGATCCCAAAATGCGTATGCGTCACGGTTTGGGCACAAGTTTGATAACACTGTGCATAGTCCTATTCCATTGTAGGGTCCTTGACCACAGCATGCTACTTTTGATGTAACGAATCCTGCATACACACAACACAATACAACAATTCATTTGTTGTTATTATTATTTATTAGTGCCATGCACATACACTTAATTAATTGTTTGATTTATATGTATTGGACTTTAAGTATTATTATCATATGTGTGTCTCCACGGTCCAGTGATAGTTATAACTTAGCTTATTATACTCTCTAGCTACTAGCTACATTTATCTCTACCTGTATTCATAAATGATCAAAAGCTGGCAGCATCGTTAATTAAGACAAATTAAGAAATTTCTTTTTCTGCCTATGCATCATGTGACAGGTGAGCTAGTTTTGTCTCAACTAATTAATAATAATATGTTGTCCATTCCTGAATCGAGAGAAGTAGTTATTGATATTTGTTTATTAGTTACTCAGATTTTTATCAATTTTTGTAACCTTTATCTTTTTTTTTTTTTCTCTAGATATATATGTGTATGATAAGAATCTATTCATGGACTTAGATCCTAGATACTTAATAATGTTGTTAGTTAAACTTCGTGGATCATCTTATCTAGAGTAATTCAATGATCTGAATTTTAACCATGCATAAAATTCTGCATCTTTCAAGAATAAAATGAGTAAAATATTTATTAGGACGAGATATCTTTATTTTCATGGTATTTTCTCTTTTAAAAATGAGTATTTTGCCAAGCAAAATTTATTTTACTAAGCAAACTTTCTAAAGATACAATTATTAAAGAGTATTTTCTTAAGCAAAATTTAATAACAAAAAAATAAAATTTTTGTTAAAGGGTATTTTTGTAAAAAATATTTTTTTTTTTGAAAATAGATAAAGGTAACATTAGTTAACACACAAAAATTTAAAATGGATTAAAGATGAGGTTTTTTAAAAGTTATAAGGGAGGGGAATATACATTTTATAAATAGAGGGGAGAAGAGTATCATTTTAACATCTCACAGGGAAGGAGAATGATATTTTCTCATTTTAAAAATGTCAAATGACAAATAAATTCTTTAAAATTTATATTTCAGATAAATTTAAAAAATATCAATAAAATATTATAATATAACAGATATATGTAGACACACTACTTTTAAATTAGCTCCTATGATTAGAATAGAAAATCTTAATTTAAACTAACTTGTCCACGTTTATTATTTTAAAAGACTTTATTAATACTTTTTTTTAAAAAACTAACCTATTAGAAATATAAATCTTTAAATATTTATTTTTCACTTTACTCTTTTTAAAATTATGTTAAATATATTCGATCTTTATTCCAGAATAGAATTAGAATCATTTTGATCTAATAATATTGGACCACTCATCTAAATATATTCTTCAAAAATATATTATCAGATTAACCTAATAATATCTTATTCTAACCTAATAAGACAATAAGTTCAACACTCCTATAGCCAGCTACTTTTGAATGAACAACAACTAATATATATAGTTATTATTTCCATGGGTGGTCCTATATAAGTCAAATTTATTTGTCACTATCAAATTATATAATAGTTATTAATGTGGGGTATTAATATTATAGAAGAGGCAATGAGGCAGTTATTTATATTGACTATGGTGGTATTATTACCATATGCCGTAGGATTAGTGATGAAGTTATTGCTCATTTGTTGAGTGTTGGCTCCAATGAAGATATTGGAACCAATTTCGCTATTGAGTTGACCAATAATTTGAACAAGTTGGGGATTAAACAATGCAGCAGCTTCTTGCAGATCAGTTGCACAT
>NC_029790.2:16871739-16875382 GCF_000816755.2 Arachis ipaensis | reverse complement strand
AATATTAATTCAAAAATAAGATAAATATAAAAAATACTAATTATCTAACATTTCTATGATGACAAAGATTGTGACAAGTATTATATTAGTAAAGCAAACACATGTGCAGTTATATAGTAGGTAGCATAAGTTTGACCAGTAATAAAGTGTTAGGAAAAAAGGGCAAGTAATGATGAAGAAAATACATAAATGATGAAGAAAAAACATAAATAGAAATGATAATTACATACCCTGAGAACCTTCTTATACTCGGATATCAAATACCTAACATAGTCAGGTAAATTGTATTGGCGGGATCTAGCAGAGTAAGGGATCAAATAATAGTTGTTAACGAAATCATTGCCACCAAGAGTGATAAGCACCAACGCTCCATTCACTAAGCGCTGAGCCTCCTCAGATCCAATCAGTGCACTCACTCTTTGCTGGTATTCTTCGAAGTATTGTAACTGCCTGTATATTCTTATGATGTTTACCTAACATAATTACAAAACTTCAGAATGTAAATGTTTCATATCTCATTTAATTTGAACATTAATAATATAAATACAGAATATTGACATTAAAAGCATGAGTAGTAGTATTAGAAAAAGCGAATTGAAAATTGTAGAAAGAGACATTAATATTTCGTAATAATATAATAATGGATAAAGACGTAAAAAGTTGTCTCTTTGATAATGACCAGACCTAATGGCGAAGAAATTAAACCCTAGTCTGATATAATATAATTTGACTTACAAATTGGATTCCAGTATCATTAAGGATTCCAATGCCAGCAGAAGCAAAGTTGGCACCGACGAGCAATCTATCTCCGTTCAGCTCCGGATCCAAGTACGGCAATGTGGGTTCTGCACCAAGTGCCTGACCTGAAAAATCACATACTTTTTTTATTAAGTCGTAACCTCTTAGATGAGTATGGAGAGACTATGTCATTTGCGTTATAGCTCGTTGAGCAATAGTGTACTTGTTAAAATTAAAAATGGATAAGAAATGAAAAGCTTACTAATAAAATCAGGAATGTTTAAGCCATTGGAGAAACGGCCAGTGGGTCTGCGAGTTGGATAATCAATGCCATAAGGAGGAGCATCTGCTCTTGCAGTAGTTGCTAAGAAGTTGTTATTCCCATTATCCACAAGTGAATCCCCAAACACAAAGAATGCTCTTGCTCCTTCTGTTGCTCCTATTAAACTGCTTCCTACTATTGCCATCACAATGTAACACATCCACACCATACACCTAGCCATTTCAAGTGATGATCAGAATATAGTGAACTACTTGAGTGTAACTGCAACTTCACCCTCTTATATTTATATATAGTCTTGGGGGTTTATTTTAGAAAGTATCAAAATGTAAATTAATTATATTGAAATATGCATGGCCCACGATTCAAGTGCAGGTAGTTGCATAGGTAGTAGATTATTGGATACAAAAGGCTTCGAATTGGCGGTCATATCAGACCACTCAAATGCATTATATAAATTGGTTCAGCATATGATGATGCATGATTTATTAATATAATATAAATTATGCTATTTGTATACTAAAATCAATCGCCAAAATCGGTCATAAGTATAAAATATATATTGAAATATAAATATATATTAAAAAAATAAATTAAACCGCATATATTTACATACAAATATATTAATAACTAATTTTAGTAGTTAATTTTAGTGTAAGAATAACATTTTTAATATAATATATAGCGCTAATAGTGTTAAAAGTCTAATAAATTTTGTTATTTTTGAACATCAATGGGTCAGTATTAGTATTTTTTAATGTAAATTCAAAAAATAAAATTTAAATACAATAAAGTATTAAAGACCCGATACTTATCAAATATTGGCTAAAATTTTATTAAAAATGCTGACTACTGAAATTTGTTTATATACAATACATATTCATGCGCATGCGTATATATTATTGCATTATTGTCTTCTCTCTATTTCTAGGCTATTACAATTTAAAAAAAAAAATCATTTTTACTAATATAATGACAACATATATATTATTATCTGACAAATGATATTTATACTAAGCTTTTGTTTTTTTAAAAAAATAAATTCTTTAGTTTATTATCTTTCTCTCTCTATCTCTATTCTCCGGGCTATTAAAATTTACAAGGAACCTTCGTTTTCATATTCAAGTCGTTACAGTGTTACACGTCCGATCCAACCAAGTCTCGGTTAATCAATTTTCCTATACCTTTAAACTTTAATAATTATTCTCTCTATGCAAGAAGTTTTTTAGCTAGGCCGCTGCTTAACAATAATGAACTTTTTTACAATTATTACGATTTCATAATGAGTATAATTAGGAGGTCAATTATGTATATTTAATTAAATTATTATTTTAACAGTTTTTAATTATTATTTTTTAAATAAAAATAATATCATATAATAGTCATCTTATTTATTAGTTAATATCAATTAATTTTTTATTTCGAATTTTACTTTTAACTCATAAACATTTAAGTGAACATTTAAAATCACATAATAAAAGAACTACGAAATTTCGTATCGATTGAGGACAGAAACGTTACATATGTCTTATAAAAAGGTGAAAACCGCCTTATGTAAAGAATTTTAAAATAGGAATGAATATTGTCTATTCTCTACTCCGCGATGGCAAAAAAACCCCAAATATGCAGGAATCAGCAAAGAAAACTCGTGATGGAAAATACAATAGAGACCTGTAAAATTTGTACGGAAACAGAGATCCATTCCCACAAATAAACGAAAATAGAGTGGGGATTGAAGTATATATCTGATCTGTTTTATGGAAATTTGCTAAATTTTTACTAGTTTAAAATTATTGGAAATCTTTGTCCCAAAATTATATATTATTAAACTAAAATAAGAAAAAAAAAGAATCGATACGCAACAACAATATTCAAATAGCCATCATATTTTCTTTATGATAAAGATATAATACTTGAATATAGGAAAGCTTATATATTATTTCAAATAGAAATTATTTAGCAATGTTATTTATTTTCAAAATTGTATTGTAATTTTATTTAACATTTGAAAATTTGATATTTATTATTTTTATTATATGATAAAATTTAAAAATATTAAATTTATATAATATTTTTCTATTATAGATAAAAATTCGCATGTGGTTGTTTTCCTATGAATTTTGTTAAACACAGCATACATATAGTGAGATTAGTTCATCATATCAAGAAACTTAAGATTAGTTAGTTTCTAAATTGATTTTTGTTATGATAGTTATACTTCTCTTATTAGAAAGCATAGTGATAGCTAGGAGTTGTAGAGATGATGTGGGTGATAGAATTTGTGATATTACTTCTGGTGGAGTTATCAGAATTTTCATTATGAGAAGCCATAGATCTTTCAACTTGAAGCTCTGATACTATCAAGATTTTTTAGTACACATTGCCTTGAACAAGAAGACGCAGCAAGAATAAAGAAGATGATTATTAAACCATTCTTCTCATGACAACACCAAAAAAACATCATAACAAAACAAAATCAGCCTAACAATAAAGTGAGCCCAACAAATAGAATAAATTATTGTCATTTTTTATTAGAAACAAAATTTGTTATATTTATTTTTTTTTAAGTTTATTATGCTTATGGTTGTCTAATAAAATTATCTAAAAAATTTAATTGTTTTAGCT
>NC_029790.2:16871060-16871497 GCF_000816755.2 Arachis ipaensis | reverse complement strand
GCTATTTTAAAATTTATAATCAATTTAGTATAAATAGATAGTATTATTTTCTATATAACTACAATAAAAAAATTTTATCTTTTCTTTTCTTAACCTTTCATAGTTTTATTAATGATTGCATAACAGAAAAATCAATAGTGCAAGATATCAGAACAATAACTTGGATTGTAAGAAAATGAATAGTAATTGATCACACACTATACTTTTCACTGTTAGAAATACGCTTAGAACTATTGATAGTCAAATTTAGCAGTTAACATTACCATTAAATTTATTATTAATGGTAAGAATGAGAAGTTCTAATAATAGAAACATAACGGTCATAACAATAATCAATTTAGAAATTAATTAGTCTTGAGTTTTTTACCGAGCTAATATCCTACACTATATACATGATGTACTTAACAAAATTAATAGTTAAAAATTCTTAAATGTTT
>NC_029790.2:16867773-16871039 GCF_000816755.2 Arachis ipaensis | reverse complement strand
AATGTTTTGATATTTTTTATTATATTTTTAATGACAAAATAACAAAATATTTTAAGATATAAAGTTGAATTGGAATAATACTAAGAAATTAACATTATAGCAATTAATTTCAGCAATATTATATATTATAACAGATTGCTAAACAAACTTATTATCATGAAGCTCACTAAACCTAAGATTCTTTTAAGTTTGAATTTTGATTTTTTTTTTAATTAAACTTCAGATCTTCTTGTTTTTAAGAGCTTTAAAATTTCATTCTTGTATGTTGAATATTAGCTATCAATGTTAGCCGGATAATATTGGTTTCTAAGAATTTTTGTTATATTCTTTTTAACATTAAATGTAAAAACTTTTTTTTTTGGGGTACGTATTACAAAGATCTCAAGAGTCCAAGACCCATCATGATGAGGTGGAGAAAATAATTCAAAGCCATCAAAATAACACCTCAATGTAACACCTATCATTATTAAGTAACTATCTGAATTCTTTAAATAAAGGCGTAACCATTTATAACAAAAGTAGTTACCAGAAAATAATGTTTTTTTAAAACAAAAAAAAAATGAGTACACAAGATTTCAACCTTAAATGTAAGTAAAGCAACATTTATTGAGTATTGAGCTAATAATAACGTCTATTAAGAAGACTTATTAGTCATCCTTTTGACCTCATTCATATAATATACTCTTTTAAAAAATAATATGCAAAATTTGATTGCTGCTTAACACTTTCTCTAACTAGTGTGCGTGTTTTTTTTTTTTCTAAATAATAAAAAAAAACACAAAATAAAATATTTATCTTAAATTAGATATAATGATTTATTGGAGAACTTTATAATTTACAAGATTTATATCAAATAATATAATTGAGATTACTTTTTAATTCTATATCTAACCATTTAATTCACAATTTTATTTGCTTCTTTACACATTCAATCAAATTACACGTATTAGGATCTTGATAACAGTTTCTAAATCTTGTTAACTGAATCAACAATTTCATATTTATATTCATCAGGAGAGTCATGCGAAAGATAAAGAATGTTCATATAATCCATTTTACACACTATGTCTCTCAATTCGCAATCCCAAGTTAAAACAAGATCCCTCCAAAGTACAAAAAATTCACGTCAGGTGATGGGTTAGGGAGAAGAGCTACCAGAACAACTCATAATCTAATCCCATTAGAATTTCTATTAAGACCACCAAATTCAGCCAAACTCAAATCAGTAAACAAACTAGTATTATAATTAACTTTAAACTTATTATCTACAGGAGATTTTCAGGACAAACGGTTCCTAGAAATACTAAAAAAAGTACACATATTCATATATAACCTTAGATCAATTACCGTACGTATGATGAGAGCAACCACCTTGTGATCTGTCCAATGATTTTTAGCATTAAAAATATCATTGCACCTATGCCTCTACAATCACCACACTCCGGCTCCTAAAAGAGTCTCTTTACCAGACATGACATTCCGAAAACCAGACTTCTATAGAGAAGCCTTCAACCGAATCAATAACACAAGGATCTAGCATCTGCCAAATAATTTTGAAATATACACAATCTCTAAGGTAATGTTTTACTATCTTCGGAGTCGCATTGTATCTCTGGCACATAACCGAATTAGGTAGATGCTGCCTGAAGCAGAAGACCTATGTCGGGAGAGCATTATGAACCTAAACCACACAATCAATTTTATCTATTTTAAAAGATTCAAGTGCTAAAACCAGTTCTAATTGCTATTTTCATTTTATTTTAATTTATTCTTTAACAGCTAATGATAACCCTCCCTTACACTATACATTTTTCGGTTCCATGTCAGTCAAAGTTGAATAGTGTAAGTAATGAATGAAATGCTTGACTTTAAGAGGAATTGTCGATACAAGTCTCTCTACCTTCCAAGATTCATCATATCACAAATCTGTCACTACAAAATCAGACTCTGATATATGAACATAGGAAACAAGATCATAAAATCTTTCAAAAAGAATCTACTTATCATACCACATAGATTACTGCACATTCCCAACATTTTATCTGAACTCATCCTTAAGAGCATCAAATGTTTTGAGATTGTTCTTTCAAATGGCTGAAGCATTTTTTTTGGCTGTTGTTACAAAAAAAAGTTAAATTCTAAAAATATTTATGTATCATAACTGAACCCATAACTTATCTCTATTATTAAAGCAATTCTAAACCAATTTACTAAGAAATGCCATATTAATTGAATGAATATTCCTATCATTCAAATTACTTGACATTTTAAAAATTAAGTGAAATATAAAATAAATATAGTGGTTGACATTTATATTGAAAAATTATGTTTTTATGAAAAAATGTATTTTACTCAATTATATATTTCAAATACTATTACATTTATATTTACGCAGATTCAATCTATTATTTTTCGGTTATTATTTATTTATTAGTTCCAAACACAAATTTACACAAAGGGGTAAAACAAAAAGAAAGTTACATTTACAGAGATTGGTTGAATCCATGGTGGCACCCAGCACAGATATATCTAATCATTCTCTCACCTCACAAAAAAAAAAAGTGAGGATATATGGTATATTATTGCTTACTGGAAATTAAAGGGATTTCGAACCAACTACTAGCAATTACCGAGTCGCATGTAGAAGTTACTGTATAACTTCAACTACATATCCGTAAATAATAAAGGTTAAAGCCCAAAGCTGAAATTTTTATTATTGGACCACACCAAATAATTATGTCATTGTAGACCACAAAAATTTTATACTACTAACAATAAAAAGTCATAAATGAATCGGAAAATAAATAAATAAAAAAACATTGTTTTAATTTTTACATCTCATACATTCTGCCATTTTTTATATGTGGAAAGAGAGCAAATAATGTTGAGCTTATTAATAGCTAGCACGAGATTATTAACGACCAGACTTAATATAAAAGTAATAATTATTTGAGTTGATTAAGCATTATTATGTCTTGGATTCAGGGTTTTAAAAACGATATGTATGTTCTATATTGTTGAACCTAAAAAAAAGTTAGTTCAAAATTATTATTTTATACACCTTTTTCTACTTTTGGAAGTTAATTGGAACTCGATTGAAATTAAAGAAGAAGAAAAATTAAACTGTTTTTTTTATTAGTGGAATTAAATTCATCAACCATAATTTTAATAGTAGAATTATATTACACGTAGAGACTGAATATTTTTTTTAAATTTTTAGAAGTGATATTTGCTTCATTCAAATGTTCATGATATGACAGATTTAA
>NC_029790.2:16863612-16867676 GCF_000816755.2 Arachis ipaensis | reverse complement strand
TAGAGAATTTAGAATTTTCTTTATTTAACCTAATAAGATATTATAAATACTTCATAAATTATTGTAGTTGACATTAAGTAATTATAGGTGTAAAAAGTAAAAAAGAACTCTTTTTGAGTTTTATAATAAAACCATGGTGTTGATAAGTGAAGTTGAATAAGTCATTCTCTTGTTGTATAGAGGAATATAGGTAGAAAGTTGAGTAAGTTATTTAGATTTAATTTTCAAACTATAATGTCAACAAGTTAGGTTGGGATGTTTCTTTTTTGTTGCATCAGCAAAAAAAAAAAAAAAAGATTAAATAAAAAGTTAAACAATTCTATTTGTATTTAATTTCAACCTTTTATATATTTTATTTTCTATCTTTAATTTTAATTCATCTTTTTTTTATTTTAATTTTTGTCTTTTTGTTTATTATTATATTTTTTTTTCTTTATCAGGAAGGAAGACTAATAGAAGTTATAAGCAAGTTATACTTAGTAATGATATGATTAATAAGGACCACTTTTCATTGTAATTGCTAATATAATATACGATCAAAGTAAAAAAAAAAAAGTATGAGCTGTATAGACTTTATAATACCAACCACTCTACACCTAATATCTTCTTCACATAATTTGGCTGGAGAAACGGTTCAACTAACATTCCTTCAACCAGAGACATTGTGTTAATTTGATCTATAATTGATACTTTCTTCAACTAACTTTTCAGCCTATTCAATCACGTACAAAAATAAATTCGTAAATTTAAACGTACATGAACTGCAACGTAACTCACTGGTTACCCCACTAACTCCTGTAAGATTCTGAAATTCCCAGGCAAATGAACAATGCCGTCTGTTTCAAGGTTTGATTGAACTATACAATTAAGCATTTAGAATTTATTACTAAGAATACGACTATTTAATTCTATTTAACTTCATTAAAATGTTATAATAATGAAGAAATCTTTCAGCAAAGATATACAATTGCTGCGGGAATTTGAATAAAAAATGATTAATTCACGATTGGGTTATATTTTTTGGTTATGGGTTAATTATAGGACAAAGCTACGGATTGAAAGTGAAAATGAAAATTGAAAAGTATGTTAATTACTCCATAACGCATTTGGAGGCCGAGTTAATGTGAAATAAAAGAGTGATGAGTCGTGTGTTGGACCTATGTATTAATAATGTGAGCAATGTTCTAAGGTTGCCACCTCCTAAAGTTGGTGCATTCCTTAAATGAATTTGTGCTAAGATTGCGCTTTCATGCCCTCGCTTTTTGTATGAATGAGTGAGCCAACATGTTCCTACATTATTGTCACATATACACTCTGCGCACATGCACTGCCCCTAATTGCTCCAAATATATTAGCCTCATAATAAACTTCATTTGAACATTGACTATTCGTTCATGCCATGCATTAATCCACTATCGTTTTAGACATATATACTATCAATAATTATATATCATCATCATCATCGGTTAGACTATACACTAACTTCACGTCTTTTTTATCAAATATCGTTTTTGTTCCTACAAAAGTGTAAATTACTAGGTAATGACAATGAAGGTTTTTCTATATATATATATATGTTTATTTATTTATGTATTTATTTTGAACCATAGTTAAATTAATAATAAATATATATTTATATTTATATCATTTATGGTGTTTATTGATTTGGAAAAAGTGTACAATAGGATGCCAAGGGAAGTTTAATTTTATTGAAGGTTTTGGAAAAGAAGAGAGTAAGGATCGCATATATTCGTGCAATTAAAGACAAGTATGATGGAGCTACAACTAGTGTGAAAATTTAAGGTGGTGTGACAGAAGAATTTTCTATTGGTATGGAATTACACCAGGGATCATCCTTAAGTCCATACCTTTTCACATTAGTTTTGGAAGTACTCACTGAGCATATCCAAGAGCTTGTGCTATGGTGCATGCTTTTTGTCGATGATATGGTCTTTATAGGAGAGTTAAGGGAAGACCTAAATAAGAAGTTGGATTTATGAAGAGAAGCTCTAGAAGTGTATGGTCTGCGCATAAGTCGTAGCAAAACGGAATATATGGAATGTAAGTTCAACCGCCGAAGGGAAAACACTAATACAGAGGTGAATATTGGAGAAAATATCATACGAAAAGTTAAAAGTTTTAAATATCTTGGGTGCATCATATAGGATAGTGGAGAGATTGAACAAGGTGTAATTATAGGATCCATACAGATTGGTCAAAATAATGGTGGAGTGTATCTAGTTTTATATGTGACAAAGAAGTGCCTTTAGAACTTAAAGGTAAATTCTATCGTACTGCTATTAGACCGGCTATGCTTTATGGTACAGAGTGTTCAGCGGCAAAAGAAGAGCACAAACATAAGCTAAGTGTGACAGAGACGAAGATCTTGAAATGAATGAGTGGTCATACACGATTGAATAGAATAAGGAACTAAGATATAAGAGAGAGAGAGAATTGGAGTAGCACCTATTGCGAAAAAGATGGTAGAATCGCGTCTCAAGTGATTTGGACATCTGAGAATAAGACCGACAGAACACCAGTCAGGAAGGTGGATGAGATGGAAGATTGATAAAGAGTGAAATTAAAGGCAAAAGAAAACCTAAGAAGACTATCAATGAGGTGGTCAAATGATATCTATATGTAAATAATCTCTTTGTAGACATGATATATGATAGAGTTCAATGACGTCGTTTGATTCATGTAGTCGACCCCACTTAATGGAATAAAGCTGCTTTGTTGTTGTTGTATTTATATTTATATCATTTATAATAAATTAATTAATTATTATTTATATATATCATCACATATATTAAGAGTATAATAAATAAAAATTTTTAAGTTTTTAATATATTCAAAGAATTGAAATTGTAAAAGAAAAAAAAAAGAAAATTATTTTTTAATAACTTTAGTTAAACATTTCTTTTAATGGTATTTTTAAAATGTGCTTTTAGAACATAACTAGGTTAGTAAAAACTTTTTTCTTTTAATAGTAAGAACATGACTAATACTATGTAACTCAACAGTTGTATTTTGATCATTACTTGAGATGTCTAGTTAAGAGGGTCAAAATACTTAACAGAATTATATTGTAATTTAACAGAATTTTGTGTTGACACAAAAAAGCTTATAACTTAATTTATTTTTGAGAAGCAAAATTCTTTACTACTAAATTTATTCGGAATGATATATGCCTATCTCTCACCAGGACTTCGTCCAAAAATTATAAATAAATAATTTAACACACGTTTATAATATGTCATTAATTTTAATCTTTATATTTTTTAGACTATTATTTATTTGAACATTCGAGTCTCTTATAAATATTTTCACCACCAATTTGATTGAATCATTATCAATTAAGAGTTTATCATTCTTCTCCAACAAGCTAATAACCACCTTACCAACAAGATATAACTCAAATAGAATAATTTTTTTATACTTATACAGATATAGCAGATTCAAGTCTCCCTCTTAACTTAAAAAAAAAAAAACAAAAACAAAAAGCTAATAATAACCACCTTGAAATATAATAAGTTAACTCCTTTGTAACAATGGCATTTGCCATTGTATAAAACTATCATTTTAAAATTGGTTATAAATATGTTGGGGAGTTAATACTTCTTGTGGTAAAGAAATGAAAAATTAATTAATATAGATTAAAATATAATAAAAAATATTGATTATCTAATATTTTTTAAAATTAAAATATCAGCATTTAACATTTGATATTATGACTTTGTGAGTTAGTATGACGACGATTCCCTCTTAAGTAATAAGTATCTCGTTGTGTCATTTTCATTTTTGTAAATTAATGGGATCTCACATTCCTAGCTATTAACATCAGCGCATATATTCTATTTATGGCTCATAATGAAGAAAAAAACACGATTATATAGTTTTCAAATACATCGCATTCATAAAATCACAAATAATGCACAATAATCAATCTGAACAAAAAGAGGTTGTCGCACCCCAATGCAATGAAAGGGAATTCGACGACTTGCGTTTTATTATACTGGCAAAACACCAACATTACAATTTTTTTTTTTTTTTTTTTTAAAAAA
>NC_029790.2:16857835-16862805 GCF_000816755.2 Arachis ipaensis | reverse complement strand
AAACCAGTACATTATAACTTAGGCACGTAAAATACAAATCACACTAGCTTGGGAACATTATGATGAGAAGAAGAAAGGGTCACTAATTAAACTTTATCTTAAAAAACAAACCAAAAAAAGGGTGGGGGCACACACAGATTATATATGTAATTTATTGATTAGCATTATTTATTTAAATTTAATTCCTTGAATCAAGGGCCATGATGGTGGAGAGGTTCATAGGGTGCATGTACTCGTTGGTGCCTCTGAGGATCTGTTGGACTATGATTCTGCTAGCCCTCTCTGATGGGTGGAATGGGTCCCAAAATGCGTATAGGTCTCTGTTTGGGCATAGGTTTGAGGCTGGTGTGCACAGCCCAATACCATTATATGGCCCTTGTCCACAGCATGCTATCTTTGAGGTTACAAATCCTGTGAGGCCCAAATTACAAAATCAATCGCAAATAAAATAAAAGGTAAAAAAAGTGGTAGTTGTGTGCATACCATAAGCTCTAGGGTTGGAAATGAAATCCATGTGCATTCTATATGCATTAGCAGCAATGAAGACATGAGAACCAATGTCTTGGTTGAGAGCATTGATCATTTCAACGAGTTGGGGATTGTATAATGCAGCAGCTCTCTGGAGTTCAACGTCGCAATCACCCGTTCTGCTTCTCATTGCCAATTCTGCTGGAACACACCCCATTGGTCCTGTTCCCGTCACAAGCACCCTTCTTGCTCCCAGATTATACAGATTCCTCAGAACTTTCCGATACTCTGAAATCAGGTACCGCACGTAATCCGGGAGAGAGAATTGGCGTGATCTTGCTGAATACGGGACTAGGTAGTAGTTGTTCACGAAGTCGTTGCCACCCAGAGTGATTAGGAACAGTGCTCTGTTCACGTGGTTTCTTGCTCCACTTGCTCCAATGTGTGCACTCAACCGTGCTTGGTATTCTCTGAACAGCTTCAGTTGCTTCTCTATGTGGATAATGTGCAACTGCCAAATCATTCAATGTCATTCAACAACCCACTCTTGCATCAAAATTAAACTCATCATTACACTAATACTCACAAACTGAATTCCGGTGTCATTCAGAATTCCAATGCCGGCGGATGCAAAATTAGCACCAATTAGGAGCTTCTCTCCAACAAGTAACGGGCTCAAATATGGCAGAGTTGGCTCTAACCCAAGCTCAAGACCTACATTAATCACAGTTAATTAATTTAGTTACAACAAACCATGCATGTGTGCATGCAAATTAAAACTGCTGGACCATACTGATTAAATCAGGGATGTTGAGGCCGTTAGAGAAGCGTCCGGTGGGTCGGTGTGTCGGATAATCGATCCCATAGGGTGGCGCATCCGCTCTAGCGGTGGTTGCCAAGAAATCGTTGTTGCCACTATCCACTAATGAGTCACCAAAAACAAAGAATGCTCTTGGTTGAGCATTAACAAAACAAGAACAAGAACCAAGAAGAAACACAACCATTAAGCTTATCATTATACAATAACTAGCCATAGCTTAGGGTTGGTTATTCTAGTTTAATTTTGTATATGATTCTGTGTTTGCTGATAAGTAGTGTCGTGGTTTGCATGGAGATTGGAAAAGGGTATATATAATATAATATAAGGTACTAGGTAGTGTTGTATTGTGATGTGACTGTGTGAGAGATTGATAACTCTATCTATCTCTTTGTGTAAAACTACATTCATAAATGTGTTGTTCTACCACCTCTCAAGAATTAAAGCAAACCGCCGAATCAAGAATAAGGATGAAGAAGAGGAGGGAAAGTACTTCAAATAATTGCATTGGTGACTCTCTTACTATGCGGGGGACTTTAAGTTTCTGATTCTTAAATTCACCAAAACCATCAAAAATAAAATTACATTGTGGAATTCTATGTATGCTTTTTATCAGTTACCACAATTTCATGTAATATTATTGCTTGATCATGGCATCAATAATAGGCCATATAATTTGGCGTAATATATATTTGCATAGACAAACAAAAGACTAGTATGTGGTGAAAACTCATGTACAGTTAACTTTTCGTGAAGTTAATAGTTGAGAACTGTTAGATAAAGATTTAGTCAAATCAGTCAAATCATTTAACGGTTTTCAACTATCAACTTTACGTGAAATTAACTGTACCTGAGTTTTCATCCTAGTATGTTACGAATTGGAGTTTCTATTTGTATTTGTATCTAATTTGTTAAGCAAAAAAAGTTATATATTCATAAATAATCAATAATCAAATCGTTACTATGTATTTATATCTTATTTTTAATGTGTATTTTATATTTAAACATATATTTTATACGAATATTTAATTTAATGAATGATTTTTTTATGTATATTTAACATCATTGTTTATCAAAAGTAACCGAATAAATTAAAGTAGCAATTGAATATATAATATAAAGTGGTAAGAAACTAAGAATTAGTACTTTAGTTTTTATTTTTACTGTTATTATTATTGAGAGCTTGGAATGGAAAGTCGAAAAGAGGAGATAGAGGATTTAAATCCATTAATGCGAGAATGAAAGAGTAGCTACATAAGAAAAGTAGTTAATAACATAGTAGTTGATATCAAAGTGCGTTGATACATTTAAAACTATAGCAGTTTCAGGGGCACAGAATGCGAGTTATATGCTCTGCCAGCTTTGGTGTATAGCCAATTGTGGAATCTAGTTTGTTGATTTGACACTGACTCAAAAGCTAGTGTGCGATGAAATCAAAGCCTCATGTATATGTTCTTCACTATAATAATTTGAACTATATTATATTCTAATAATTAATTAGTCTCAAAAGATTCATCCTGAACTCGGTCTAAATCTAAGTGGACCAGTATTCATATTACGGAAAGTGATTTTAAATGGTAGCATCTTACTGGAAAATTCAAATAACATTAACTCCTTGATGTCGGAATATTCCACAATAATTGGATAATGATGACTAGTTTTGGAAGATCCCACAGGCTGAAACTTGAAAAACTATGTAGTATAAGCCTAAGACTATTAATTTGATCACATGATCCAATCTTATTCAAGTCGCTTTACTTCAGTTTGATGTATTTAATTTGTTCATTCTAAATGGTGGCTTAATTCTGAGACATGCCTAAATTATGGGGAACCGCAAGTTCCCTTAAGCGTCATGAAATTAGGCAGCGATGTAAAACCGATAAAGATCAAAGAAACATTTCATCAAACACATTAAGAGCATGACTTCTCTATTGATGGCTAATCATTGTGGCTTTTCTATTATGCTAAACTCTACGGTCACTCTCATGCAATTTGTTGAATTAGGAGCTAAAATTTAAATTTAAATGGGCCAAAGCTACATGATGTGGTTCTAAAGTGCTAAGTATAGGAATGAATATTTAATTGAATTAATGGGTGGGTGGGGTCAATGAGGATAGGGATCATTGGGTCATGTGATCAACATAAATAGGGTGGCGTTTTGGTCGCAACTTACAGCTACCCTCTCAAACCTCAATCAACTTGTGTTTTCTTTCATTTTCAGTTTTTCAAGCTAGTTTCACCTTCAGTGAACAACTTTCTACACACGTGTGAAAATCAGCCCTTGTTAGTTAATTACTCCTCCTAAACCAAAAAGCTTACGGAAATGGGGAAATGGATTGAGAGTTAACCTCCGGCCCTAAGATTGGCGATTTGCATTAGTTTAATTATTGATATTCTAATTGTGCTACTTTAATCTCTCAAATTCAAAAAATATATATTAAATTAGTTCCTCACAACGTTAGATTATATTTAACAGAAAGAATGTTGAGACTAGCTTGTATTTTTTTAAATATGAAAAATTAAAGTAGTACAATTAGAATTTAAGAAATTAAATTGATAAAAAATGCCAATCGCAAGAACAATTTTAGGGTTTAACTCCAAAAAAAATGAATAAAGAAAACACATTATATATTATAATTAAAATATTTTTTATCATTATTTTTAAAAATAAAAAATATATTCTAAATTAGTAAATTAATCAGTTCATTTTAAAATTTTATATGCAACATAAGTACATATAATAGAACAAAAGATAAAAAATAAGTAATAAGGATGAATAAGTCGATAATAAAACAAAATATATAAAGTCACGGAAAAAATAAAATATTGGATTAATACCTAAACTATAATTGTTTGAATTAAAAATTGCAATTGAAAATATCAAAAAGAAAAATAATGAAATTGAAAGATACATATAGAGTCATGGAGAGCTATATAAAAAAATTGAAGAATTTAAAATTTACTTTTTGATGAAGAGAAGATGACCATTAGACAAGGAATAGAAAAGGAAGGTTGAAAATATAAAAATAAGAAGAGGGTTTAAGAGAATAAAAAAGTGACGGTACAATAATTAAATTTGATTAGGTTAAATAATAGTCAAAATGATAAAAAATAAATAAAAAAATAAATCTAAAACTTTAGCTAATTAAATTTATTTTATTTATAATGGAGTCATTTAAAATTTGAAGTGAGGGCATATTATATATAACTATATTTTTTAAAACAAAAATTAAAAACATTGTGGGGACAAGTGCCCCCCTCATTGTTGTGCTTGGATCCGTCCCAGTGTATATATATATATATATAGTAATTTACTTGAATAAAATAAAAGAAAAAAATGTTTACTCAAATACAACAATTACAATTTCTTTACTTGCGTGTCCTGATTTATTATTATGTAAACCGTGGTAAGTTACTACGTTTTATCATTTACACATAAACCGTGACAGGTAAGCACAGTTTATACATGAGACGCAATGTGTATAAACCGTGGTTACTTACCACGGATTATGAAGAGAGAATTTTGATCATAAAACCCTCCTACTTACCACGGTTTATGAAGAAAAAAATCTTATAAATATGAGTGAGATGATAATAATAATAACAATAACAATAATACTAATAATAACAATAATAATAAAAATAATAACAATGATAATAATAATAATACTAATAATAACAATAA
>NC_029790.2:16855046-16855897 GCF_000816755.2 Arachis ipaensis | reverse complement strand
CCGAGATTTTAGTTCTAGGAATCCATTAACTAGCGAGCCAAAAAGCTCATTAGTTTTTTATTTTTTAAGAAAGCATGGTATTTTCAGGAAAAAAAAAAACACATATTTGTATCTAAAATAATTAGATGGTAAAACGTAAAAAAATAAAAAATATATCATAAAGTTTTAACTATCATAAATTTATTCCGAAATGAAAAGACAATATTTATCATAAACTATCCTACATATTATTTTCATTTCCGCAATGTAAATAAAAAAAAGGGTTTGAATGTAATATTATCCACTCTTCGATAAAGTTAGTCCTATTCACAAATGGTTTCTCACTTCTGGTTCTAGAACTAAAGTTAGTCCTATTAATAACTGTTTTTTTTTTTAAAAATCGAATAAATATAATTAATCATATGAATACAATAATACGAATACATATAATTTTATAAATCATTAATTTAAATTATATATATTTAAATTTTAAATTACAAACTAATACAAATTTTATAATTTAAAATTCTAATTATTTATATAAAATTAAATTGATTAAAAAATAAAAACATACTAATACAATTCAAATCGTATTAAAACGTAAATAAGTTTGCTGAGTTCATAAATAAATTTTACTTAAATAAATAAGTTTAGTCAATGTGATAGGTGAATTTTGTGTAAACTTTATGAAAACACAGTAAAAAAAATTAAATCCTAAAAAATAACATGATTTTTTTTAGAATTAATTTTTTTTATATTTTATAATAGAAATAAAAAATCTGATTAACATTGAGTTGGTCCAATATATTAAATAATTTTATTTTTTTAATAATTTTTAATTATAATTTTGGGTTAAAAATATTATATAGTAA
>NC_029790.2:16853450-16855018 GCF_000816755.2 Arachis ipaensis | reverse complement strand
CAATTAATACTAGCACGGTGAGTTTCCACCATTTATACACCTCCAAACATAAACTGTGGTAATTTATGGGGATTTTATGCTCACACAGTTTACTCATAAACCGTGGGAACCTAGCACGGTTTTCACCTACCTTATTCATGCATAATCCGTGGTTACTTATTTATGCCCATTTTTTCTCATTCCTAAACCGTGTTTACCGGCCACGGTTTATGTGTAAATAGTAAAATCGTGGTAACTTCCCACGATTTAGATAATAATGAATCAGGACACGCAAGTAACGGTATTGCCATTGTTGTATTTGAGTAAACATTTATCTCCTTCATTTTATTCAAGTAAATTGCCCTATATATTATTGTTTCGTTTGTGATGATCTTTCGAGCAATAGCGATTTCAATTTCGGTAGGCTTCTTTTTCAGAGAGAGCTATATGTCGGCTGAATTTGAGCACCACAAGTGAGAACACATGCAAAAGATATTCCGACGCTCAAGTCAGAAGAGAAAAAGAAAAAATAAGCTAAAGTAAATTAGGTTAAGAATAAGTGATACATTATTGTTTTCATAATTTTTTTTGGACAGGGATCCAGGCCAATAATCCAACCCGGATCTAAAACAGGACAACCTAAACTAGAATCAAGCCTGACGTGTACCCCGATAAGCTCGGTAACAAAATCCCACTATCTTAACCGACCGCAAAATCGGAGAACAAACTAGCTGAACAGAATCCACGACCTGATCACAATCACACGCAAAGTCAAATCCCACTTTCCAGCCGTTACCAACAAAAACGGAACTTGCTATCTAAACCGATAATATCGGAACAAACAAACAGAAGACAACACTACACTCATCTATAAAACGAGACCAAATAGCTCAAAGGAGGACAGGTCACAGAACTCATTCTAATTCATTACTCTTACTCTTTATAATTAACATACTTACTTGAGCGTCGGAGTGCTCTTTGCAGGTGCTCCCACCGTCGTGTTCCATCGTGCCGAGGTTATTCCTGAAGACTGCCTCCCGGACGATGTATAGCTCCCCCAATAAATAAGCAGCTTCGCTGGGAGACACATACCTCGGCAGTACTCGAACGGAACATTTGGCGTCCACCGTGGGGCCGAAGCAGTTAATCTAACCCCACTATTTCTTATATATTGCACTTTATTTTTTCTCTTTTACACAGGTTTCTCCAACCTTTTAACATGGCCGACAACGGAGTTCACCAGCTCACTCAGGCCGAACTTTTGGCCCAGATGGACGAACTACAAGCAGAAGTCAAACGGCTTGCTGAGTTGTCCACCCAGAACAGCGCCAGTAAGAATGATGAAAAGGGCCCAACCAAAGGCAGTACAGACCTACTAAGTGTCAAACCACCAAAAGAGAGGCTGACCTTGGACAACCCGTTCTCTGAAAAAATCACGAATTACCAGATGGCAAAACATTTTACGCTACCTTCCTCGCTCGAGCCATATAAGGGGATTGGTGACCCCCGAGCTCATATTAAGAAATTTTAGTCTATGATATTTTTTAACGGACCTAATAACGAACCTGTGCTTTGCAGAGCTTTCCCTA
>NC_029790.2:16844194-16853073 GCF_000816755.2 Arachis ipaensis | reverse complement strand
TTCCCTACTTACCTTGACGGAGCTGCTCTATTTTGGTTTTCAAAATTATCTGCAGGATCAATCTCTTCCTTCGAAGAGCTAGCAAGGTCCTTCATCGACTACTTTGCGGCGGCACGGATTTATGTACACGGATCGGATTACCTCAGCACCATCCGCCAAGGTCCACAAGAAAGTTTGAAAAGATTATATGACCAGATTCACAGAAGCAACCATGGAAATACAAGACCTAAACCCCGCTGTCCACCTACATGCCCTCAAGGCCGGCCTCCGATCCGGAAAGTTCAGAAAGACAATCGCGGTCACTAAGCTGAAGACATTAGAAGAGTTCCGAGAAAGAGCAGCTGGACAAATGGAGATTGAAGAACTCTGTGAGGCCAACAAAACAGAAAGAAAACCCAGAAAGGAGGAAGACAGAGTGCAAAGGTCGGTGAACAGTAAAGAACTCGGCAAACCATTCAAGCTCACCCCAAAATTCGACAACTACACCAGATTTAACACAAGGAGGGAAAAGATCATCAAAGAAATACTCAACGCCAAAATCATAAAACTGCCGGCAAGAGCTGGGAGCTATCAAGACCAGCGATTTATTGACAAAAGCAAGCACTGTGCCTTCCACCAGAAGTATGGACACACAATCAATGAGTGCGTGATAGCCAAAGATCTCTTGAAAAGATTAGCTCAACAAGGCCTCCTAGATAAATACATCGAAGGAAGAAAACACAAAGAGGGTGACAGGGACAAAGAAGAATGCCAACAAACCTCGAAAAGCAAGGAAGCCAATAAATGGTCAAACAACACCCCACCTAAAGGGGTTATAAACTGCATATCCGGAGGATTCGTCGGGGGAGGCGAAACAACTTCGGCGAGAAAGCGTAGCTACCATGGAATGATGGCAATCGAAGGAACAATACCACATAGCAACAAAAATGTACCCGACCTAGAAATCACTTTCAACCAGGAGGACATATGCTCGGCCGCACCACACTCAGACGACCCAGTGGTAATTTCCATCCAAACAGGTGAGCTATTGGTAAGAAAAGTCCTTTTGGACCCAGGTAGTAGTGTCGATGTTCTTTTTTATACTACTTTTCTAAAAATGAAAATATCTGAAAAACTCATACAACCCTCATCCGGAGAACTAGTCGGATTCTCTGGAGAAAGAGTTCCAATCAAGGGTTACATATGGTTAAGAACAATGATGGGAAACCACCCATTGTCATGGATCATTGGCATACAATATCTTATAGTTGATTGCCCTAGTCCTTATAATATTATCCTCGGAAGACCAGACCTGAACATGTTTAGGGCAGTAGTTTCAACTTTTCATCTATGTGTCAAATTCCAGGCACAGGACGGAAAGATAGCGACACTCCATTCAGATCGCCAACAAGCTCGACAATGCTACAATGCAAGCCTAAAGAAGTCGGCTCCAGGAAAAGATGTCTAACAAGAAGTCAAAGAAATTCACAACACAAATGAGGTACTATCCCTAGCAGAACTCGATCCTCAATGGGACACCCAAGAAAGGCCTCAACCAGCAGACGAGCTCCAGGAAGTCCCACTGACGTCAAAATCAAAACAAGTCACATACATCGGTCAAGCACTACAAGGAAACGAAAGATTGGAGCTCATAAAAGTGCTACAAGATAACGCCGACTTATTTGCCTGGACCCCAGCAGACATGCCAGGTATAGACCCAAACATTATCTGCCACAAGCTCGCCACCGACAGAACAAGCCGACCTATAGCTCAAAAGAAGAGGAATCTCGGGGTAGAAAAATCAAAGGCAGCCATAGAAGAAACCGGAAAGCTCCTTAAAGCTAACTTTATCAAAGAAATCCGATTCACCACATGGCTCTCAAACGTGGTAATGGTAAGGAAAAATTCAGGTAAATGGCGCATGTGCGTCGACTTTACAGATTTAAATAAGGCATGCCCTAAAGATGCTTATCCCTTACCCTGCATTGATAAACTCGTAGACAATGCATCAGGTTTCAAAAGCTTGAGCTTCATGGATGCATACTCTGGCTACAACCAGATCCTCATGCATCCAGAAGGCCAAAGCAAGACAAAATTTATAACTGAGCATGGAAATTTTTGTTATAGAGTAATGCCATTTGGTCTAAAGAATGCAGGTGCAACCTACCAACGAATGATGGACAAAGTGTGCCGTCGTCAAATAGGTCGGAACATGAAAATCTATGTGGATGATATGGTCGCGAAGACCACTCAAGAAAAGTCACATTGCGATGACCTCAGGGAGATATTTGAACAGATCCGAGCATACAATATGAGACTCAATCCAGAGAAATGTGCCTTTGGGGTACAAGGAGGCAAATTCCTTGGATTCATGCTGACCTCACGAGGAATTGAAGAAAACCCTGAAAAATGTGAGGCAATACTTAACATGGCGAGCCCTAGAACAATAAAAGAAGTACAACAATTGGTAGGAAAGGTAGCGGCACTATCCCGGTTCTTGCCAGCAGCGTCAAGCCGATCATACCATTTTTTCCAAACAATATCAAAGAATAAGAAATTTCAATGGACAGAAGAGTGCGAGAAAGCGTTTGCCGAGCTCAAAACCATTCTATCATCACCACCTGTGCTGCAAAGACCAGAAGTCGGTAAACCTTTATACTTATATTTATCTGTTTCTAATTGTTCTATAAGCTCGGCTCTAGTCATTGAGACAGGAAAACTACAACAACTAGTATACTTCGTCAGTAGAGTCATGCAATCAATGGAGCAAAGGTATCCGAGGATAGAACAGCTAGCTTTAGCACTTGTAATAACAGCAAGAAGACTCAGGCATTACTTCCAAAGCCACACAATAATAGTGGGGACAAACTAACCATTAAGACAAATACTGACAAAACTAGAATTGGCTGGATGTTTGACCAAATGGTTTATCAAGCTCTCGGAATTCGATATCCAATTTCAACCAAGGCCGGCACTGAAAGCACAGATTCTCGCAGATTTCATATCAGAACTAACCCCGGACGAGCACAATAAACTCTGGGAGTTACACGTTGATGGGGCGTCCAGCCGAGGAGGAAGCAGAGCTGGGATAATCCTGAAAGAAGGGGACAAAGTGGTGGCCGAGCAATCCCTCCAGTTCCACTTCCCGGCAAGCAACAATCAGGCCGAATATGAGGCCCTCATAGCAGGACTTAAGCTCGCCCTAAACCTCCAAGTACAAATCTTGACAGCACATTGTGATTCCCTCTTGGTGGTTCAACAAACTCGAGGAAAATTTCAGGTAAAAGATCCATTGCTAGAGCGATATTGGCTCATAGCAAAGGATCTCATTTCAAAGTTCAGTTCATTCATTATTCTACATGTGCATAGAGAAAAGAATGTTAGAGCAGACATATTATCCAAACTTGCCGCCACTAGGGTGGACACACAAACATCGGCATTATCACAACTCACACTTAAAAAACCCAGCATTGAACTATTATCTATAACAAGCATTAACCACCTCCGCGACTGGAGAACACCTTTCCTTGAGTACATCAATGCAGGTATCGTAGCCAGAGACGAGCTCAACCCGCAACACTTCAAACGAAAAGCAAGCCTTTACACAAACATAGCAGGAGAACTATACAGGCGCGGTTTCTCACAACCATTGCTAAAATGCCTAAATAAAGATGAGGTAAAAGAGGTGATGGACGAAGTTCATGAGGGCGTATGTGGGAACCACTTCGGAGGACGAGCTCTCGCCGCAAAGATCGTCCGAACAGGATATTATTGGCCGACCATGAAAAGGTATTACATAACAAAAGTCAAGACATGTGACAAATGTCAAAAGCACGCAGCCATCTCTACAAAGCCGGCCGAAGTATTACACAGCATGGAGGTAAGCTGGCCTTTCCACAGATGGGGGCTCGATATTCTCGGCCCATTTCCAATAGCGCTAGGTCAGGTAAAATTTCTTTTAGTATCAATAGACTACTTCTCAAAATGGATAGAAGCACAGCCATTAGCAAGAATAATAGCCGAAAAGGTACGATCTTTCATATGGAAAAAAATCATATGCCGATTTGGAATACCAAGGAAAATAATATCAGACAATGGTAGACAATTTACAGATAATAAGCTCGGCTCATTTTTAAAGAACTTTAATATTCAACATCATTTCAGCTCGGTCGAACACCCACAAACCAATGGGCAAGCCGAAGCTGCTAACCGAGTTATATTGCAGGCAATAAAAAAAAGCTCGATAATGCAAAGGGAGAATGGGCCGAGCTAATCCCAGAAATATTATGGAGCTACAACACAACAATACAAACCACCATGGGCGAAACACCCTTCAAACTAGTCTATGGGTCAGAAGCATTAATCCATGTGGAGGTCGGAGTTCCCACATTGAGAACCGAGCTATACAATGACCAACACAATATAAACGCAAGGAACGCCGAGCTTGATCTGACCGAAGAAGATAGGGAAATCGCGACTGTCAAACAAAGAGCCAAAAAAGAGATAGCTGAAAGAAAACACAACGCACGAGTAGTACCGAGGACTTTTACAGAAGGAGACCTAGTACTCAGACGAACAGATGAAGCCAGACGACCACCTTCACATGGAAAGCTCGCAGCAAATTGGGAAGGACCATTCAGAGTAGTTAAAGTGCTCGGAATGGGGGCTTACCAGCTCCAAGCATTACAAGGCAACCCAATACCAGGAAATTGGAATATTTCTTCATTAAAGATGTATAGATCTTAAATTGTACAATTCGTGAATGAAGGTACTCTTTTTCCCCCTTAGAGCTTTTTTCCCAAAAGAGAGGGTTTTGCCTAAGGTGGATTTTAACGAGGCCGGACACACAATAGACCAAATCTCACTATCAATATCCAAATCTATAATCAATCATTTTTCAGTTTCATGCAAATTTTCAAACAAACAAAAGACGAATTCTATGTTTCCTACCTTAGTCGCAAACGCAAAATGCCAAAAGCAAACAATATTAACATAAACATCTAACCGACTAAGAAATGGTTGGCACCAACAAACAAGCTCAAAACCAAACCAACTAGATCCATCATACACAAGTACATAACCACAAGTTTAAAAAACAATTACAAAAGAGACAAATATCAAATAAAGACTAAGAAGGGGGAACATTATCGTCATGCTCCTCCACACCCCCATCCACAACCAATTTTCCACCGACCACTATCTTAGTCATGTCAAGCTGATTACTATCAAACTTCGGAGCCAACACAGAAATTTGACTCACAGAACGTTCAAACCCATAAGAGAACATCTCCATCCCGTTTTTCTCCAGTTCATAAACCCTAGAAGTAAGCTGACCTTTGGCAACATCACTGTCTTTAACCTCGGCCTGCAGAAGCCGGATCTGGTCCCGCAAACAACCAACTTCCTCCTCATATTCTTTCATTTTGGCTGTAGCATTCATAACAACGTCATCCTTCTCTTTCACAGACTTTTCCAGTTCAGCAATTCTCTCCTTATAAGTCCTCTCCAGATCAGCAATCCTATCTATAGCCACCTAGTGCTCGGCACCAATAAGTTCAGTTGTCCGACCACACACATTAGTCACGAAGCAACAATCTACGAAACATCAAATTCGGTTAAAATGAAGACACACAAGAACAAATAAAATAAGCAGAGAACAGAATATCAACCTGGATAAACTTCCCTAAACTCTCTACCCCAATCCGGCGAGTCATGAGCATATCGCCGGGGTATTGAGACACCCTGTCGGAGAGCTCGACAAAGGGGAACTGATCACTCCACAATGAATGAGAGCTGGTACCAGGGATAAAGCCATGCAACCTCTTTTGTCTATCAAACGAAGATTTATCAGCTCCCATAGCTTCTCTATCACCTTCAGAAATCACTTCCACAGATCTCTCAGCATCATCCCTCTTCCTCTTAAAAGAAGACGATGGTTGAGCAACAGACTGGGCGGCGTCCCCACCACCTTCTTTCACAACCTGAGAGGCATCAGTAATCCTTTCCTTTTTCTTCTTAAGGAAGGACTGAAAGCGTGACGGATCGAGGAGAGAAACTCGTCTACCTGCGTTGGGCAACAAAAAGTCAGATTAAATCTAAAATATGAAGAAACAAAAAGAAAAAGCCAAACATTACCTATGTAAGCCTTCAAACCCTCACTATCACCTGAATCGTGAAGTTGAAGAACCTCAGGAATAGACAAACACTCCCCATCAGCAAAAGACTCTACCAAAAAATCTAACACCCTCTATTCCTCCTCACTCCGTTCAATAGCCTCAAGGATCTGACACGGTTCTAAACACCAATAGAGAGGAAACCTCTCTATCAGCTCGTCGTCCAAATAAAACGGATACTCGGCCTCGACTGACCGCACTTTCACAAACAGGGATTTAAAATTCTTAAAAGAGGATTTATAAAGAAGGAAAAGGGAACGTCCAGGGTAACTGCTCAAACATACCCACAACCCCCTCCGAACCCCTTTTGACCGGAATAGTGAAAAGAATAAAGAAAGAGAACAAGGAAAAGACAGAAACTCCATCAAACATTGAAAAGCGCGAAGAAACGCCCAAGAATTTGGGTGTAACTGAGAAGGCGCGCAATTCAGTTGAGTCAACACATCACACTCAAACGCAGAGAAAGGAAGCTTCACACCAAGTTAAAAAAAGCAAGGCATATACATATAAAAGTATTGCCAGTCACCCCTCCTCTCGAAAACCCTATCGTTACTAGAACAGTAAAGTAACTTAACACCCACACCTTCCCTTACCACCCGTAAGCCCTCGAGTTCACACATGGACTTAGCATCAATGTACGATGAAGACCAAGTCTTGACGTCATCATGAACCCAATGATATGGGTTATCTTTTTTCTCTTCAACATCCCTTTTCTTATCTTTCTCTTTCGCCATTTCAAAAGAAAAAACAGAAGTAAAATTAGAAGGGGAACTAACCTTTGGAAGTCATACTGCAGCCTAAACAGGTAGAATGTGAAGAAGCAAAATGTCAATTCCAAGCCTAGAATGAGATATTATTACAAAGCCCACTAACTTAGTGGGCACACTAAAAGATAACCGTTAAAGACATCGAAAACCCAAAGAAATGGAGGGGCGCATTAATTGCAGCACATTCCACAACGCAGAAAACCCCTTGACTTCCTTCCAACCAATATCCTCTCTTCAGCACAAAGGGGGCCCAAAAAAAAACCTACAAAATAGCGGAAGAAGGAAAATCTTGCAAAAGACGAATACACAAAGCTTGCCTGCCACTAGCGGAACAGAGCCAGACAAGCTTGGGGGCTATGACGTGTACCCCGATAAGCTCAGTAACAAAATCCTACTATCCTAACCGACCGCAAAATCAGAGAACAAACTAGCTGAACAGAATCCACGACCTGATCACAATCACACGCAAAGTCAAATCCCACTTCCCAGCCGTTACCAACAACAACGAAACTTGCTATCTAAACCGATAATATCGGAACAAACAAACAGAAGACAATACTACGCTCATCTATAAAACGAGACCAAATAGCTCAAAGGAGGACAGGTCACAGAACTCACTCTAATTCATTACTCTCACTTTTTATAATTCACATGCTTACTTGAGCGTCGGAGTGCTCTTTGCAGGTGCTCCCGCCACCGCATTCTATCGTGCCGAGGTTAATCCTGAAGACTGCCTCCCGGACGACGTATAGCTCCCCAATAGATAAGCAGCTTCGCTGGGAGACACATACCTCGGCAGTACTCGAACGGAACAAAACCCAAACAACAATCCCATATCCCAACCCGGACCTATTCCTTTTGTTTCCTCAAGACCTTCATCTATTACAATTGATTTCCTATTTCCCAACCCCCAACTGAAAGTATCATTACCTAATACCAAAATGTAAGGGTATATCAACAAAATATACAAAAGAGATTTATATACATCACGCGACTCTTGTAAAAGAACCGAGATAGGAAATTGCTGTGCTGAAATGCAAGAAGAACAAAAGGAAAATGTGAGGCCGACCTATTTGCAGAGCGTCAAAACTGGAGGAGAAGAGGGAGGTGAATTATAACCGCACATTCCAATCAAAGAAGCTAACCACACATGCAACAGAGACAACCTCCCCAATCTACCAATCTCATAATCTGAAAACCCTAGATCAAGGTCAATGGCCGCCTATGCAGACTCGTCCATCAATACAGCAACCCACTTCACCCCCTCTGCCTTATTTAGAAGCTCTGCTTATGGTATTTGCACAGTATCGTGGAACTTCGAGTTGTCCTCTACAGTAATTTAATTAGTGCTCCTCACCTCTCAAATAGCTCCTGACAGCAGTCAAGAACTGTTTAGCAATCTAGAGACGGCAAGCTGATCTCCTCGGAGGATATTCCTGATGGACAGTGGCCTATGCATGATCCAATTCTGGTAGAGAGTGCCGTGACCTGTGAACTTCGCCACTTCATGTGCTAATGATTGTTTTCGTAATTTAATTTAATTTTTTTATTTTCTTTGGACATGATTCATAATTTAATTGAAATAGGCTTTTCTTTGTTTTTTTTTTGTCAATGTCATGGGCTAGGCCCTGCCCAACCCACAAAACAAAGAAAAGCTGGGCACATAGAAAAAAGAAAACGGGAAACGGCAATAAACAAAAATGTTTCAAGCTAACTACCAAACCTTCCACTTTAATTTAATTTTTTTCTTTGTTTATTTAGTGTTTCTTTTCCTTTGGGTCAATAGTCAAAGTTTGCATACAATAAAGGCCATTCAGCATTTCAGCCGAAAATAAGAACAAATTTCAGTTAGTTGGACTCAAATTTTAAAGCCCATTGTTGAATCTCCAATCTAAAGCCCATTAGATACCCAATCACTGACAAATTAAGACTCAAAAAGGACAAAAACTATAAGTGACAA
>NC_029790.2:16841262-16844095 GCF_000816755.2 Arachis ipaensis | reverse complement strand
TTTAACTATAGAAACACAACAATGATTTACTCTATCCGTCTTTCTGAAATAAACTTTCACTAAAAAAACAAAAAACAAAAAACAAAAATTCTTTACGAATTGCATTCTTTTCCAATAAATTTCTTATAATACTAGCTAATAGACAATGATACGCAATTAATAACATAATATTATTATAACTAGCTAGGTAGCTAGGTGGATGATGAATCCAAGAGCATAATGGTGCTGAGATTCATGGGATGCATGTATGTGGAGTCACCGATCATGAACCTGTCAACAATGATTCTGTTGGCTCTCTCGCTGGGATGGAAGGGGTCCCAGAATGCATACAAATCTCTGTTTGGACACAAGTTTGATATTGGTGTGCATAGTCCAATCCCATTGTACGGTCCTTGACCACAGCATGCTACTTTTGATGTTATAAATCCTGCACCGTTACAAGTTGAATGAATTATTTCTCTATTTGATTTTCTATTGCCTGGGGTCATGGAAAAATAAATGTGTTTTTTACCAAGTAAAGTAAAAACCATCATGTTTCCAATCAGATTAGCTTTCCTTCATTTATAGCAAGAAAAATACCAAAATATCCAAAAGGGTAAGGTAAGGTCAGTGATGATTGAGGTGAAGTCAGTGAATAGGACAAACCTAATTCGTAAATGCCCCAATTATTTTAAGCTACATATATTATTTTTTGTTAATAAAACATGAATTTCAAGAATATATATATATATATATATATATATATATATATATATATATATATAAAATAAAAGTTTTATTAATTTCTTAACAATCAAGCATACTTCACATATTTTAACAAGGAACAATTTTGTAATTCATAACAAAATAATAAGATATATGTGCGTGTTCAATTTTGATTTTTCCAACTGATTAGAGTGGGTGTTTATTCTTTATATTGTTTACTTTAATTTGTATATAAAATATCAGCTAATGAATGATAATTTCTTAAATATTAAATAAAATAATTTGAATGATATATTAATACTATACACCTATGATTTACAGAGACATTAATTCCCCTCAACAACCAAGTTAAACAATATTTGTACCCACTACCCAACTGTAGTACAATTATATTCCAGTAGTAAAGTGGAAACCAACTATTGATATCACAATTATTTAACTCCATCTATCTATCTACACTTGGGTATGGGTTGGGTAATATTATTAATGCATGCAATAATAACGAGTCATTCTACTTATAATATCTACCTTAACTTATCGTCTTTTCTTTATTATTATTACTGATAATAATATTAATTTCCCCGCATACTTTAATTTCTTTGAATAAAGTACGTACCAAATTGTTGTGGATTACCAATAAAATCCATATTCATGGCAAAGGCATTTGCAGAAATATAGACATCAGAACCAATTTCAGAGTTGAGTTGATTAATGAGTTGAAAGAGTTGAGGGTTGAACAAATCAGAAGCTTCTTGAAGCGGTGCATAACATTCTCCATTTCTGCTATGTTGAGATAACTCTGCTGGAACACAACCTAATGGTCCTGTACCAGTTACCATAATCCTTCTTGCTCCCAATTCATATAGCCTCTGCATGCATTTATTTTATATTTTAATTCAAGGATCTAAACTCTAAAAAAATAATCTTTTAAGATTTGATACCAAAGACTTTGTGAGAGACGACAAGTCGACAACATACATTAATTTTGCATTTATACTTTTATAGTTTTTGCTTTTGGTTTTGTTTTGTTTTGAAGGCACATTTATAATATGGTTACACATACACATAGTACATAGTACATTAGTACTACAATATATAATAAACTTATCATTGTTACACTTAGTGAGAAATGATATCTTATATATATTTTTTATTTTTTTTATAGTACTATAAAAGATAAATTTTTATGTTTTTTTTTAAAAAAGATAAGAACAGAACATACCATGATTAAATTTTAGATATTTTAGTCATAGATATCCTAATAGTCTAATACAACGTGAGATACTCATTTTTCCTAAAATTCTAAAAGTTTAGGTAACAACACATACATTATGATTTATGTTATCTAACCACTAGTTGTACATTTAATAATTTAAAAGCATAAACTTGCTATAAGTATTCTTGAATGATTGAGGGTAAAGCAATAATTTCCCACTACCAAAAAAATATAGAAAAAATACCATTTTCCTCATCTATGAGATACTAAAATGATACTTCCTTCCCTTCTATTTATAAAATATATATTCCCCTCCCTTGTAACTTTTAAAAAACTTCCTCTTTAATCCGTTTTAAATTTTTTGTGTTAATTAATATTAACTTTATCCATTTTTCAAGAAAAAATAAATTATCTTTTATAAAAATATTCTTTAGCAAAAATTTTATTTTTTATCATTATATTTTGCTTATCTAAATAAGCAATAATTACCAAAAAAATATAGAAAAAATACCATTTTCCTCATCTATGAGATACTAAAATGATACTTCCTTCCCTTCTATTTATAAAATATATATTCCCCTCCCTTGTAACTTTTAAAAAACTTCCTCTTTAATCCTTAATCCGTTTTTTGTGTTAATTAATATTAACTTTATCCATTTTTCAAGAAAAAATAAATTATCTTTTATAAAAATATTCTTTAGCAAAAATTTTATTTTTTATCATTATATTTTTCTTATCTAAATATTTTTGAATAAATTATTTTTTTTATTGATTAAATTTTTTTTCTAAGATATCCTTCAATAATGTTTTAATTATTAAATTATAATTTTACCAAAATTTTCGTTAACAATTTTTTTATATTTTACTATTAATTTTTCGATATCAATATATATTATTTTAACATTAAATAAA
>NC_029790.2:16838362-16839492 GCF_000816755.2 Arachis ipaensis | reverse complement strand
TTTGTAAAAGATAATTTATTTTTTTTGAAAATAGATAAAGTTAATATTAGTTAACACAAAAAAATTTAAAATGAATTAAAATGAGATTTTTTAAAAGTTATAAAAGAGGAGAATATATATTTTATAAATAAAGGAGAGAGGAATGTGATTTTAGCATCTGTAGGAGAGGGGAGTGGTATTTTCTAAAAAAATATATGTATAGCAACAACTAGATTTGTTGACCTAATAAATACCCAAGTACGTTATGTGATGACCATTTTTGGATCTTTCATTTTAAATATATAAGTTGAAGGTTCAAATAAAATAAAATCCTTAACCAATAAAATGGAATTACCACAAGAATTTTGCGATACTCAGAGATGAGGTATACAACATAATCCGGTATCGCAAATTGTCTGGATCTGGCAGAGAAGGGTAACAAGAAATAGTTGTTGACAAAATCATTGCCACCCAACGTTATCAGAACCAATGCTTCGTTCACCAGTCTTGTTGCTCCTTCTTCTCCGATTAATCCACTTACTCTTTCCTGATACTGCTCAAAGTACTGCAATTGCCTCATTATTCTTATTATGTTTATCTGCATTCATTAATAATAGTGCAATACCATACAATTAATATATATAATATCTGTGTATTTATGTTATGTTTTCATTTTCGGTATTTTCTCTTTTTTCTTTACAAAAAATAAAAATACAAACTTAAATTACTTACAAACTGAATTCCAGTGTCATTGAGAATGCCGATTCCAGCTGAAGCAAAGTTGGCACCAACGAGTAGTCTTTCTCCGTCAAGCGCTGGACTCAAATATGGCAATGTCGGTTCTGACCCAAGTTTCTCACCTACAAACATACAATTATTAATTGATAGATGGATTTGAGTGAAATTAATATGAAAATGATAGATGTAATTAAGTAACTGATAAGGTCAGGGATGTTAAGGCCATTGGAGAAGCGGCCAGTGGGTCTGTGAGATGGAAAATCAATGCCATAAGGGTATGAATCAGCTCTTGCAGTGGTTGCAAGGTAGTTATTGTTTCCATTGTCAACCAATGAATCTCCAAATACAAAGAAAGCTCGACCTTCAACTACTTTCACTCCACCAATCACAAACCCTAATAATAACACAATATA
>NC_029790.2:16837401-16838073 GCF_000816755.2 Arachis ipaensis | reverse complement strand
CTTTTGGTCCATTATTGTAAGGAATAGTGAACCAGCCCCAGCAAAGATGAGAAATTTAGTAGTAGCAATTGGGTTAAGAAAGGTAACTTTATATATACACCTCATTCGTTGTGATTCTTTCATGTTCCCAATTAAATTTCCTCTGCTACCAGCTGATGAAGAAAATGACTGTAATAAATACACATACATGATACATATCCATTATTGATCTTGTTTAAAAATCACACCTATTAATTTGTACCATATCTACGTAGCTATTTCCTGTTTAATGCATCATGCTTACAGCTAGCTACCTATGTCCTCTTTTTTACTTTATGCATCATACTTTCAGTTATTGTATTTTTAGTTATTAATATTAATTATGTATATATTTTATGATTGATATCAACCATTAAAAATAGTGCAAACACTTACTAAAATCTTTTTTTTTTTTTATTAAAGATAGGAAAACTTGAACTCACAATCTCTTAATTGAGTATAAAGAGACTATGCCATTTGAGTTAGCTATAATTCATTGGCAAACACCTACTAAAATCTTGATACACCTATATATATAGTTTAATTTTAATGCATTGAACTGTGTAAAACGTCGTGCAATCACAATTAATTTTTTAGATGACCATTCACATGATTAATAGTTTTACTAATATGGTATAATGTGATTAGATGTAC
>NC_029790.2:16828227-16836954 GCF_000816755.2 Arachis ipaensis | reverse complement strand
GAATTCAAATTTGTCATTGGAAGGATCAGTGGTAAGTTTTGGTTAAAATAGTTTCTTAGTAAGCGGTGAAATATTTGAAATGTCATTTTGCATAAAATTTTTATAATGAAAATATGAGTTTTAAATTTGGATAATGAATATAACTCTATACCTCGACCCTACTAAGAACTCCCAAGTTTTTACCCTCCTATTTCCATCCATTTCAGCTACAGGTGCGAAGATTTAGTACGGAGCTATATGAGCATAGAAGATTATATCTACAAGTTGAGTTCTTAGGTTTTATTTTTCCCTCATTATTTATTATTTTAGTTTTTAGAGGGGTAGAAATTGTATTTTGAGAATCTTGAAATAAGTATATGTATATAATGATATGTGTGTGTGTGTGTTTTCTTAATTGAGGATTTTCGGTTCGTATTTGTGAAGGCTCAATGTTAAATAAAAATAGTATAGAATAAAAAGGTTTAGAGGTAAGTAATGCCTGAGTTTTTAGTACGATCATGAGGTGCTAAAAGTTAGGGTGTTACAAAAGAGGTACTAGAGGGCAGAAAAAGAAGTAGTTTTCTTATTCCCGCGAGTGTGAGCACGCGCTGACACTGCGAAAATCCTTTTGCTGGTTCAGATTGCCATTTTCCTTCTCAGTTCTGATAAAGAACATTGACAATTGAAAAAGATGATCAACACAATGCAAGTGAAGAGTGAACATTGACAATTCATAAAGATGATCAACATAGCACAACCACAAAACACACAACAGCAAACTAGAACCCAGAACCCACAGCAGCAACAACACAACCAGAAAATTAATAACATCACAAAATTAATATTACCAACAACATATATGGTTATGCACAATTATTCAACAATTATTCAACCCAATAACAACAGCAAGGTTCACAGATTAACTAACAACAACTATTTAAAATTATCCACAATCCTAAAAGAAAAATCACAATTCACATATTAACTAACAATAAGAAAAATTAACAGTTCACAGTTCACAAAATTAACAATAAAAAAAATTAATAGTTCACAGTTCACAGTTCACAAAATTAATGAAAAGTTATTCAATTATAGTACAAAAAAAATATTTGAATACCAGGGACTGAGGAAGCGCAGAACACGACAAAGTTGGCGCAAGAGGGAGACAGAGAGCAGTGGAGCATGATCGAAGGCTGAAGGTGGAACAGAGCTGGCGCCATCGGGACGACTGCGCAACAGACGGATGGTGGCTGCGCGATGGAGGGGAAGGAAGTTGCGACGGTTGCTGCGCGACGGAGGGGTAGGAAGATGCGACGCTGCGACGGTGGCTTCCAAATTCGCAGTTGCGTCAGCGGGGGTAGCAAGCGGTGGTAGGACAAAAGTGACGGAGGAGCAGGAGCTCGATGAGAGGAGCTCGGACTAGCTGTGTGTGAGAGAGGCAGGAGCGCATTTTGGTTAGGGGGCAAGGGCAGGGGCTTACCTCCCGTGCCCCAATATAATACAAAACGGCGCCGTCTAAGCTTAATTAAAAAAATCGGTCGGGTTACGGTTCGGTTTGACTGTCCAATTCCTAGCCGATTTAACAGTTCAAAAGCGGTTTTTGAATTTTCGATTTTAGCATTTGACTGATTCACTTTTCTTTTTTATTTGCGCTTCGACCAGTTCGAACCGATTTTCAGAACCTTATTTTAATCTTATCTTATGTTTTTTGTGAGAGTGAATTTTTTCAATTCTTTTTATTTGAAAAAATAAAGTGTAATTTTTATCATTAATTTTATAAATGAGATTAAAAAAAATATAAAAAAAATTATTAAAAAATTAAAAATTATATTTTATTCTCTTAATTAAAAAAAAATCAGAATTCATTCTGTAACAAAGAATTATTATACTTGTTTGAAAGATAAAACCAAGAATAATAAAAGAAAAAAAAAATACTTGTCAACGATCACCTTAATAATGATGGTGGGGAACACTGCCATTCAGTATTTTATCCTTTTCAAATATTGACTAGAGTCCATTTTCTTGTGTATATATATTTAAGGAATGAAGAAGAAAACCAAATGCAAGAAGCAAGAAGCAAGAAGTTACAGAAGTGGGGAAATTAAAGTTCGCACTGAAATTCATTGGGCGCATAATGATTATTGTCAATCTCATGCACTAACCCGGATGTTTGAAAAATTCTATCTAAACTATAGCATCAAATATTTGTTCTTTAATTATATTATGAAGTTTTAGTAAGAATGTATGACTCACACAATTATATTAAGAAAAAATATAGAAGTAGACAATGAGAATACTAAATAATATGAACGTTGGATATATTGAATGTTTAATTTAATAGGTATGCAGATGATTATGTTCATTATTTTTAATTGGATGATTATTTCTTTTGATTCGATTTACTCATGAACAATTAATAATGGTTAGATGTTCAATTCACTAAATATGCAGATAGTTATCCTAATGTTAAGATTTAGAAGGTAACTTAGGGTGGAGTATTTTTTTACTTTATTTGGTCAATTCTAAAATCTATTGTTAATATTATTAACACAAGTCATTTTTTATCTAGCAAAATTCTAATATTAAACATCTTATAATTTTTTTTTGTCAATTTCAATTTATTCCTATCAAGTAATAGAGATAGCAACTTATTGCATCAGCGCTTTTATATTTATTATTTAACGTAATATTTATAACTAAGCTTTAAAAAATAATTATTCAAATAAAAATTCGGAGATATTGGATTTATAACTATCAATCAGTCCATGTGATTATGTGAATGTAAATAATATTGCAACAAAAGTTAAATGCTCCCCCCGCCCACCTTATTTATTCCGGTACATGCCGTAAAATCGCCCGCATTTATAATGTCTATGGTTATGTGTTGTAAATAAGAGCACGTAGATGGTATGGACAAGGCAAAAGCTAAGGTCTTGAAAAAGAATCAAAATAGCAGAAAGTATTAAAGTATCATATTGTTATAGTAATTCTGCTAAGAAACTAATTAAGAGCGTAATTAATTGAAATTAATTAGTAATTAATTTTTTCTAAATTTTTTTAGAGAGAATATGAATTTAAATTATTATGATGAAATATATAAAAGAAATCCAAAATCTAAAAAAAATATTATCCAAAATTATTTTTAAAATTATCTTAAAAATTTTAAAATTTATTTTAAAAATTCAATATCACCTTAAAAAATTTTAATAATAAGAAACATCCGAAACATAACAAAAAAAAGCATCCAAAACCTAACAAAACGAGACATCAAAAAAATATTGGAAAAAGAACATCCGAAAATTAAGAAAATAAACATCTAAAATTATTAAAAAATCATCCAAAACCCAAAACAAACAAACATCCAAAATATAAAAAAAACATCCAATGTAACACCCTACCATATAGAGTCTTATGCTTAAGTCATAATTCAGAGAGAGCAAGGTATTACGACCTCTAAAATTTAAAATTTAGTACATATAGTAGAGTGAGTAAAGATTATAACTAGGAGCCTTTGAAGAAAAATGGGTAAAACAAAATCGCAATTCGAAAGCGCAACACTCCGATAAAAAACGTGACTAACAAGGATAAACCAACGCGAGGTTATACATATACCAAGGAGTGTCAAAAACATGAATATCAATACTCATAACCCGGTTGCGAAGATAACCGGTCTGAGCATAACAATATATACAAGTAAATAAAATAGGAAACCTCAAAAAAAAAAAACTCAAAGGGACATAAATACAAGAAAACCTATTCTCCAAAATCCCCTCTAAGAGGAGTCATCACAGTTTGTATTATTCAGTGGAGATAAAAGTAGCTAAGCAAAACATATAAACCAAAAATAGAATTCCAAGAACAAGGATCTTCGCTAATCCAGAAGTCTCCAGCATGCTTCAGCGAGAAGCCTCACGTCCTGCATCTGAAAACCACAAAATCCGCATGGGTGAGACCGGAGGTTCCCAGCATGGTAACAGTTCCCACATATGTAACATGTAATATCAGAGGAAAGCCGAAAGAAATCCTAGAACTTCCACCAGATCAATTCAAAGCTTATAAACAAGCTAAATCATAATTGGCAACTGACTAAAGATTTTTCAGTCTAACTAATACTTCCCTTTCCAAATCCTTCAAACCTCCCAACCACCAGCAGGAGTATAATATGGCAAACACAGTTATATCAGACCAGAGATATACAAATAGGAACAGATAAGGCATTTAGACAATTAGCAGGTAATATGCAGTCAATTAGACAATCTCAAACAAATCACGTAGTATGCAATATGATGAATGCCTGTCCCTAATGGTTGATGATATCATCTGTCGGTTATATAGCCAACCCGACAACTCCTGGTAACTAACCATTGGACTGTCCCTCTGTCGCGCATTCCCAACTCGAGTTATACTCAACATAATCGAGATCATAAACATGATCCATATCCAACACCCTCACTGGTATATATTCACGGGGGCGAGCTCATCCGGAACTTTCATAGTGTCCGGCCACACTTACGACATAGGGTCAACAGAGTCTCGAGTCTCCACATGGAGCACGTGGTGGCTAGCCACTACTTTCTTCCAGGAAAACTCGTGTCTCAGATAGTGGAAGTGAAACATTCACATTTCATTCAATAGCATATATGCATTTTTACTCGGCCATAATCAATAATGGCACCGCCGTAACACGGCAATAACTCAGCCATCTGGGTCATGGTTAAATCCATAACCAGCCAATTCATAACAATTACAGCCCTTAGGCTCATGGCACATACAGCACTTCCACCGCCATCCTCCGCATCTCATATAGTCATCTTTGATCCTCATTAATCATTCATTTTTCCCTTGCTTAACTCACAAGTTACCACATCCCCTAACTCCTTTTTTCATTGCTAGGCATATCATAATGATTTAAGACATAAGTGGTGAGATCAGAGGCTTAGAAGTATGAAATTTGGCTTTTAAAACTCAAAAATCAACTTTGGGATGAAAATAGGGCCACGCGTACGCGTCCTCCACGTGCACGCGTGGATGGCCAAGAAGTTAATCAACGCGTATGCGTCCGTCACGCGCACGCGTGGATAGAAAAAACAGCCAGGAGACGCCTACGCGTCAGCCACGCGTACGCGTGCGTACATTTCGTGCCCCAGGCACAAATCTGGCACAAAACCGGCACAACTCTCGGAAATTTTGGCTGGACAACTATTTTAACACATCGACGCGTACGCGTGAGCCACGCGCACGCGTGGATGGTGCATTTTTGAAAAACGACGTGCACGCATCAAGCACGCCTACATGTAGGGGGTCATTCTGCCAAAAATTTTCTAAGTTAAAAGCTGCAGAATTCACAGATTAAACCCCTAATCTTTCAAGGGACATAACTTCATCGTTTTAAAATGTTTTTTGCCCGTTATTCGAACGGCATAACTGCCCCGGATCCAATTTCAATTCTAAATAAATTTGGCACAAAACGGGATCCGGAATTCAAGTTACGTCCCATCAAAGTATGCCCAAAAACCACATTTTCATACAAAACCACAAAGTGCCATTTTCAAATAAACCAATTTCATCCATTTTTAAAATCAACTAAAGCATGCCAATTTTAACTCTTTTTGAAATCAATCAAAATATACCAAACATCAACATCAAGCCTCCACAACTCGCACATTAACACGTTACCACAATTCACAAACTACCAACTAACCATTTAAGCCACTTCAATCAAATGGCTAAATTACCAATACATTAACATGGCATACATCATTTCTCATTCCAATTTCCAATAACACCATTACCAATTAGCCAACATTACACATAATCACTACCATGCTCACTCTCGCATGGTTCCATCCACAACTCAACCTCAAACATTTATCAAGCATATATCACAACATGCATTTTTCTCATATACCACATATATGACCACATCATATATCTCAACTATTCAACAACATCAACAATTTAATGCCTATCTTAGGGTCTCTAGCCTAAGTATTTCCTACCACATTACATTTTAGATACGAGAAACCGAGACCATACCTTAGCCGATTTTCCAAACTCAACCGAAGAACTTCCAAATCACTTGTCCACAAGCTCTCAAGGTCTCAACACCTCCAAGAACATATTTTTATTACCAAAAATCCCTTTTCAAGCTTTTCAAAGTCTCAATCAAGCTCCAATATCCACATACACACAACCTAAGCCACAATCATCATACCCATACACAACATCTCAATACCCAAACATCATAGAACAACAAATTACACTAGAATTAAGAATCTTACCATACCCAAGGTTCAAAGAGACAAGATTAACCTTCTCCTTCAAGAGAGTTGGGTCATATGACATCAAAGAACCCAAAATCTCAACATTTTTGCTCATGAAACTCGAAATCAAAGCTGAAAATTCAAAGAGAAAACGGTGGCTTACCTCAAGATTGATTGTATGAGTTTTGTAGAGCTTTCCGTGATGAACGCGTGGCCATAAACGGTGCGACAATCGGAGCTCTAGATCAAAAGTTATGGTGGTTTGAAGATCAAAGGAGAGATAGAACTTGAGAGAGTGTTCTTTCCCCCTTGGCCTCCATTTCAGCGTGTTTCATGAGTGTAGTGAGGAGAGAGAGTGCTGAAATGAGGGTTTTAGGGTTTAGTTATGTTGGGTCAAGGGCCCATTATGGGTCCGGTTGGCCCGGTTTGGCCCGTTCGGTCCAATTTTGGTCCGATTTCTACAAAATTGGTACTGAAATTCTCGTCTCAATCTCCTCAATCATATTAAGCCATAAAAATTATATTTTTAGCTTTCTAGAATAAAATCTCATTTGTGAGTTAATTAGCCGTTAATTAACCAGGTTTTACATCCAAAACTTAAAAGAAAAGAAACATCCAAAACCAGGAAAAAGAATAATCCAAAAGTAAATAAGAAAAAAAAAACACATCCAAAACATAACAACTAACAAGACCTAGCAAAAAAGAGATATCCAAAAGCTTTTTAAAATTTCTTTAGAAGGAACATCAATTCAAATTATCACGAGAAACATGCAAAATCTAATAAAAAAAATCTAGAACTATTTTAAAAATTCAAAAATTTATTTTAAAAAATTCAAAACCTAACAAAAACAATGCATCCAAAATTATTTGAAAAGAAACATTTGAAAAGTAGGAAAAGAAACATCTAAAATAATAAAAATAAATAAAACCTAAGAAAAAAAATCCAAAATGAAGAAGAGGAAGGGCGTCACGATAGCAACAAATGCAAGGAGAATAAGAAGAAGCGGCAATAGGCGTAAGACGAAAAAGAATAAAATCATTGCCGGCGGCGGCCTGCAACTTGCGCGGATAGAGGTAGGGCTGGCAATTCATACCCTATCCGCGGATATCTAATCCGATCCAACCCGTTCGGGTAGGGTAGGGTACGGTCCGGGTATGCCTGCGGGTAGGGTAGGGTACGGGTTTAGGGTGTACTCTACCCTACTCTACCCGCACCTCATATATAACACATATTTTATTAAAAAATGGGTATATAGTGAAGGAAATGAGAGTTGAACCCACAACCTCCCTTATATAATAACTTACAATAAGTGAACAACCACTAAACTAATTAGTTAATTTAGTAATTTTAGGCATTAGTTTTTTTTATGTTATTAATATGTATAAAATTTGAAATGATTGAATTTTATATTTACTTTGTAAAAATTTGATATTTCTGCAGGTAGGGTAGGGTCTAGAACTTTAGGGTGCGGGTAAGGTTAGTGTTGAGATATTCTCAACCCGCGGGTAGAGTAGGGTAGAGTTTTAATAAAATTTTCAACCTGCGGATAGAGTTAGGGTAGAGTCCAAACCCTACCCTACCCTACCCATTGCCAGCCCTAGATAGAGGTGAAAAGACAAGGAAGCAACGCGTGATGAATGTGAAGCGAAGCAGAGGGGACGATGCTGGGATCACGTTTGACGACAATGGATGGCCTTGCATTCCTCGGCGCCGTTGGGTTCCGCAGTGAACAATGCTGCTGTTAGGCGTGAAGCCTATGTGTGGCGGAGGCTCTTGCGTCCGATAAAAAAGGTGTTGTGTTTGGCAGTCACGGCGTTCCACGGTGGACTACGACGATCGGCGGCGTCAGCCTCACAATGGAAGATACTATATTGGAAGGTGAACGACAATCCTTAGAGAGTAGCAAATGTGGAAAGAGATCATGAAAGTGGCAATACGATGCGAGATAAAGATTGAAACAGTTATTTTTTTTATTTTGTACTCTGAATGTGGCTGAAAGTGAAATTAAATTGACATTTTTAGTGATTTTTTTCTTTTTATTTTTTATTTAAAAAATTAAATTAAAAAAAAAGGTTCGAATCAACTAAATTTGAACTTGATCTACACATAATTCGAATTATATTGCTTCGAATTATACACAAAACTCATACACACACTAATTCGAATCAACCTGATTCGAATTACACATATACAATAATTCGAATCAGGGTGATTCGAATTACACCCTGATTTATTAAAGAATTATTTTATGTGTGTAATTCGAATCAGGTTGATTCGAATTAGTGTGTGTGAGTTTTGTGTCATGATTCGAATTATGTGTAGATCAAGTTCGAATCTAATTGATTCGAACTACATATAAACATGCATTGGTTGATTCATGAACCAAATTTTGGTTTAGCGGATTTGCGTAAAAATTTTTTTCCCTTGGCTTATTTTAGTGTTTTGCCCATATATATATATATATATATTACCAAAAAAATATAT
>NC_029790.2:16751424-16828200 GCF_000816755.2 Arachis ipaensis | reverse complement strand
AAATTTACTGATAATTAAATATTAGTCATTTTATATTTTGTTGTTAAAAATTTTTAATGACAATTATAACAATTATTGATATATATCTTTCCAATAATCATAAAAATCCTACAACTTATCAGTATAACGATAATAACGATGACAAATATGTAATTATTGTAGAAAATAAATTAACTAAAAAAATAGTTATAAGACTATTATCACTAAAATTTGTATTTTAATAATTAGTTTTAACATTAATTTAATATCCTTTTCATTTACATTCAATTAATTCATAACAACGTACTTTGTTCATTATTATCATTAATGGTGTACACTTTTGTCATCACGATCGAAGAAAACATGTTGTTATAATATTAATTAAATGTGTTATTAGTGAGTGGAACATCCAAAATATATGAATATGCAACTATAATATATTCAAAATCAGTCATTTATATAAAATATAATAATATATATTAAAATATAAAAATAAATTAAATTATAATATAAATATATGATAGTTGATTTGATATTTAATTTTTATGTACACATAATTATGCTAAATATATATTAAAATTAACTATTATATTTTTATACGATATACATATACAACAATCTTTAAATATTGAAAAATAATTAATTTTTGTGTTTTTTGTTTGTTAAGTCTAAATAGAATACATTTAGATGTAACAAATAAAGGACACAAAAATTAAGCAATTATATAGCACACCTACAATTACAAAAAACACATTTATAAACAAATATGTGCAAACAGGTATAATGCATGTCTATTCCTAGTGCAGGTAATGAACTTATCTGTCGGTTTCGACCCGCTTCCGACATAACTAAGCAACTTTTGTCTGAATTTGGTTTCCAGTATCATAACTTCTGTAAGCAACCTCTGTCTTACAGGTGCGACTCTCTTGAGCCTATGTATGCAAACATAACCTCTGTAAGCAATCTCTGTCTTATAGGTGAGGCTCTCTCTGGCTAATATATGTATTGATAATCTCTGTAAGCAACCTCTGTCTTACAGGTGTGACCATCCCCTAGTTTGGCCGATGTATCTCTGGAAAGCAAATCTTGGTGGACTCACCATCATATCTCTGCTCGTTTCCAGCAGGTAGACAATCATCTCAGCTTGTTCCTTCTTTCTTTTCTTTTCTGTTCTCTGCTCTCTTGTAGTAGAAGTTCTTTAGATATTTTTCTTTAGTCTTTGCTCTCTGCTCTCCTGTGGCAAAGATTCCTTTAACTAATATATTCTTTTCTTTTCTTTTCTTTTCTTTTCTCATCATTCTTTTAACATAAAAAACTATCTTTACATTCTTCCCTCATCTTTTCCTAGATGTTTTATGAAGAGGGGATCATGAGATCCCTAACTTAGATTTGTCTTTCTAAAGCATTTAAAAAAACTTGTTTGTTTACCACTCTTTATTTTATTTTTCATAATACATACAATAATATTTTTATAAAATCATATCTTGATAAATAATAATTTGTAATAATAATTTACTCTAATGTAAATGAGTAATTTTAAACAAATATTTAAAATAATATTTATAATACTCTTAAAACTTATTTTATAAAACCTTATTTTCAAATTTTTATTAATTACTTTCTAAATCACGAATTCTTTAATATTTTGTTTTTGACTTTAATATTTTATAAAATTATATTTAAACCTTCACTTTGTTTCATATTTATATAAATAACCCTGAACTTTTATAAAATACCCATTTTACTCTTGAAAATTTTTTATTACCCAAAATACCCGAAAAACATATAAATAACTCTAAAATTTTATAAAATGCTCGTTTTACCCCTGAATTTTATTTATTACCCAAAATACCCAAAAAACTTATATAATGATAATATTAAACTCAATCTTTTCATAAAAATACAAGTATATTGCCTCAAAAATAATTCTTCTTAGCTGATTCTTCTCTTCACCAAGAATCGAAACCCTCCTTATTTTTTTTAAAATATACATTTAAATCTTAACCCGTTCTTAAGTTTTACGGTTACCAATTTTTCACAGCTTTTAATTTAATTCCTTGACTATTAAACCTCACCCATTTTTTTCAAAAACTAATAGATTGACAGTCCCAAATCAGCCTCATTATCACAGTTTGGGCAGCACAAACATGACCAAATCACAAGTTTAATCACATATAACAATATATCAACAAAATTCAATATAAAGTCAATCAAACTCCATCAATAATCAATCATAACAACCATTCATTTATCCAACACAAATTTAATTTGTCAGAGTTCACCGAAATCCTAATTTCATATGAAATCAAAATATTCGAGGCTACAGAAAAGTTTTTTGACTGAACTGCCAAAAAAAAAAATATCAGAAATCGTCTGTACCTCCTAGAACTTCAGTTGACCAAACTTAAGGGATAGGAGAGCTACGTCACTGTCAACTTCCACCAATCAAAAGTGGAGGCAACATGTAAAAAAAAAAAAATACAAACACCTTTATCAAATTAGATTTTTTATTATAATTACAAATTTCAAGAAATCAAACGCTGAAAGTTGGAGGTTCCATGGTTTTTTATTTTCTCTCTCACGGCCTTTCGTTTTATTTTTCTTGTGATGTTCAGTGATTAAAAGAAAGAAAGGAATTGAAATGACTTATGATGATGATGATGCGTTTGCTTAAAAGGGGCAGGTGTCCCTAAGTGGCCACGTGTCAAGGGTCTAAGCTATTTAGTCAACGGTTCAAGTTATAAATATTTTAAATAGATAATTATGAAAACTGGATATATTAAAATATAAGTAATAATATATATGAGTTACTAATATAAATGATATTAGTAAATGATAAAAAATATACGGTGAAGTATTAGTAAAGTTAAGTTTATCGAAAAATACCCATATTTATTCATAATTAAAATATACATATATTTTTTATTACTTATAAATTACTAGAATTATAGTTTTAATTATGTAAAATATTTCATCATAACAAAAATATATATAAGAATATAAATTTGATTGAATTCAAGCAGTTATAAAATTAATTCAATTACTTATAATAAAATAATTTTTTAAAATAAGAAACTCCAATTTATAAGCTAAATTATAACTTATTTATATTTTTAAAAATGTGGGTCGTTACAAATTCAATGTTTAATTTAGTGTTTAATTTCTAACCTTGCATCACGTGCTTCAAAGATCACAATATTTGTGTACAACCATATGGTTTTCTTATCTTGACTTAGAAAAAGACCTAATTGAAAAAAAAATTGTACGTCCTGGTGCAAACTGTTTTGCAACTGTATTTATCACATTGAAGAGCATCTTTGATCGTGAAGCGGATTCGCAAGCATTGATTGTAGATTCATTTTTTACTAGTCACAAATTAGGAACGAGTGCTAATGGTAGAGTTGTGAGTGCTATTATTTTAGATAGCAAATTTTGGGATGATTGCTTTACTGCATGTAAACTTGTGGGCTCTTTGATTAAATTGCTGAGGCTTGTTGATGCTGATGATAAACCATCTTTGGGATATGTTTATGAAGGAATGTTAAGGATAAAAGATGCAATTAAAAAGATGTTTAAGCAAAACAAAACTGCATATCAACCGTACACAGATATTATTAACTCAAGATGGGACAAGCATTTGAAGAAAGATTTTCATGCAGCAGCTTACTTCCTGAATCCTGCATTCTTTTTTAATGAAAATTATAAGAAAGCACCTGCTGTTATGCGAGGTTTACTTGATCTTGTTACCTTGTATTGCAAATGTAATAATTTGGATTCAGTTGAGACAATGAAAGAAATACATTTATATAGAGATCGGAAGGAAAGCTTTGATAGACCCGAAGCTATTCGAGTTGCATCTAAACTTAAGCTTGGTAAGAATATTTGAATATTTGTTTATATAGTAACTTGTTTTATGCTTTTATGTTCTTAATTAAAAACTTCTAATATGTTATGGTTTTATAATTGGTAGATGAATGGTGGAGGTTATTCGGTAGTTCTACTCCATGTTTACAAAGGATAGTTGTTCGCATTCTTAGACAAATATCTGCTTCTTTTGGGTGTGAGAGAAATTGGAGTTTCTTTTACCATGTTCATACAAAAAGAAGGAATAGATTGGAGCATGATAGAGGGAATGATATTGTTTATGTTACTTATAATTTGCGTCTTAAATCCAGGTAATATATGTTTCATGCAATATCATATTATTTCGTATGTAATCTTTATCATAACAAATTTGTAAATTATTAATTCTTCATATATTGTATTTAACTTTTTAGGAAGGAAAAAGAAAAAAGAAAGCAAAAGATACAATATGATCCAATTGATTATGAAAGCATCAATTCAGTTGACTTTTGGGTGACGGAAGAGGTTGTAGAGAAAGCGCCTAATCTTCCTAGTAATGTGGATGACTTATTGCGTGAGTATTATAGTTTATTTTCTAATGATTTATTAGAATGCTGTTTATTTATAATATAATGATAACATGTGTATTTTATTGGGTGATATTGATGCTGATTTATATCAAAGTGGCGGTGGTAGTAGTGGTCTTTATGCTGTATCTCTTGATTCTTTTGCTCAAGAGGGTAGAAATGAAGGTGAAGATGATCCCACCGAAGAAAATTTGCAACAAATTCTTGCGAATTTTTGCGAATTTTGATGATTGATAAATCTTCATGTTGGCATTTAATATTTAGATATGTTTTTTTATTATTTAAGTTTTGAGTTTGTATTTTGATAACATCATATGTATTTGGTTGATGATATTTTATGTAGTATTTTAAATTTCAAAGATATTTTAAGATTTATATTAGACTATAATTATATTTTAGGATGTTTATTTCACTACAAGAAATAATGTAATTATCGACGCCAAACATCGACGGCCAAACTTTCCGTCGATATTTTTCGACGGCTTGTCGTCGATAAAATAAAAAAAGAAATTATTAAAAATAAAATATTAAAATCGATGATAATGCTGCCTATTATTTTAGCAACTTTCAGCACCTTTCTCTTATCGTCACATTGCCGACGAGATAATGGGTGATAATTGTGTTTTTCTTTAAAATCGACGGATCAGTTGTCTATTTTAATAATTATAATATCGACAACTTTTCCCGTTGATAAATTTAAACGATTGAGATCTTCTTTTAAAATAAAATGGACGGTGTAAATTTATTATATAAAATAGACAGTTAATATGTTGATTTTTGTTTTAACTAAAATCGACTAACTTACCGTCGATTTTTATCAACAAAAAATTATGCCCGCCTTTATTACCTGCGTCCTTTGTTTCGATCAATTTCCCAAACATTAACCCCAAACTTCCAGAGAATCAAAGTTCAGAGTGAAGCTGCTACTTCTTCTTCTTCTCCAACACTTGAGAGTAGAGACCAGAGAAGGAGTCACCGTCACGGAGAGAGGCAGAGAGCAGATCAGTAGAGCTTCTTTTTCTTCTTCTTCTCCTCCTCCTCCGCCGAGTCCATCGCCGCGCCATCCTGTTCATGTAAGTTTCTCTCAGTCTCTCTGATTATTATACTTATTTTTGCAGTTGTTGTATCTACTATTTTCATAATGAAATTCTGAATTTGCGTTTGTTAATAACAATCGCATCAATATTACTGAAACCTAGTTAGCATAATCAATTCATCACATTTCATTAATCACTTCATCTCTCTGTGTCGTTGTTGTTGCTACCTTCAATTGACCGTGCTCAATCAAAATCAGTTAGTCTCTCTCTTTCGTTCTTCAATTGATTTTTTTCATCAATAAAAAATTTGCTCAGCATTTGTATATGATTCACTACTTTTCTCAATGATATAGGTCTTCAATTCAAAGATTGATGAAGGAAGAAAGACATTGCGAGTGTTATCACAGCTTTTGTTCATTTTTTGTGTTATCCTGCAATTTTGTATTCTTTCTTCATGACTGATATGGATTTATAGGATTCTTCTCTATTTTCGGTGTTAGTTCTCTAATTTTTTATTAAGTTAGATTTAATGTGCGGATCAACTATATGTAACTTCGTTTTATGCTGAAGAAATCTGTAAAGAACTTTAGTGTCTTGCAACGCTTTTTACTAGGGACATTAGAGACACTTTAAGCTTCTGCATAAAGGACATGTGAGTTATATAAAAAGTTTACGGATCATTTCAGATGCCATTGTGTTGTGAATTTTGTGTCACTATTTATAGGTTGGCAAGTACAAGTGGCAAACTTACAAAGAAGTATACGAGGTGATACAGAAAGTTGGAAGCTCTATCTGCAGTTGGGGTTACGGGCAAGCAAGTCACCTATGCCTATTTACCACAAAAGGAAACATTTTTTTCCACTTGTTTTGATCAATGCTCTTGTATGGTACTTCTTTGATGTTGCTGCTATCTTTTCATGAAGAGCTTAGAAATGATCATTTAGTTATTTTATTTTTCTTAGGAAAGAATCATCTCTTGCAGTATGAGATTAATCAATATGATGCCAATTTCAGGGAGTGAAATGTGGTATCTATGGTGCCAATTGCCCTGGGTGGATAATAAGCATGGAGGTTCATTTTCATTTCTTCGCTTTCACATTTTGTTTTGTCATCCTCTCAATGTTTCTTGTTGACTAAGTGCAACATAACTACAGGCCTGTAATGCTCATGGACTTTATTGTGTTCCTTTGTATGATACATTAGGTGAGCCCTTAACTTCTTTAACATGACTAATCATTTAAAAGATTCTTTTAAGTTTGAATTCATTGTCCCAAGTTTAAAGAACATAGAATCTCGTTAATAATAGATATACTATATCAGAAGCCTTAGTGTTTATAACTTTTGTTCCTAGGTTCTTTTCATATCAAGAATATCTTCTGTATTAGTATTTTAATCTTTATTTTTCAAAGTTTGACTTTTATTAGCATTCATATGTATGTGTATGCTCAGGTGCTGGAGCAATAGAGTTTATTATATGCCATGCAGAGATCTCAATTGCTTTTGTAGAAGAAAAGAAGATACCCGATGTTCTTCTACTAAAATTATTTGTTACATCAGTGTCTTCTTACAAAGCATGATTTTTTATTAAATGTGATCAATATTTTTCATCTATTTATTTCTGAAACTTCTCAGCTATTGAAGACATTTTCAAATGCATTGAAGTTTCTCAAGAGCAAGGTTGCGAGAACCGGACCGGTCAATGAACCGGTGAGACGACTGGTTCACTGGTTCAGTGGTTCGACCGGGGTTCAACCGGGGTTCAACCGGTTTAATTAAATATTAAATAAAATTATTAAAAATTTAATATATAATTTTATATATTTAAATTCATTAAAATTCATGAATTTTTAAGTAAAAAAATTTTAATAGAATTTAAGATATAAAAAAAATTGAAGATGAAAAGTTCATTGATAATATTCAGATTGAGTTAAATTTATTGATAACTTTAAAACAACTAACTGAGGCAGAATTTCCACTCAAGCTGCAAAAAATTAAAGATCTTGCAGGCAACATTGTCAAGCCAAGGCTAATTATTCAACATCAATTCTCTTATACAATTCAATTATCCCTTTTTGGGCTGGCAATATACAATTCAATTGAATAACACATTGATGAAATTTCTTATTGTGCAATATTGAAATAATTTCAGAGGTTTTCCTTGACTTTGTCCGTGTCAACAAAAAATTCGAAATGCCTCGACTTTTTTAGAATAGGTCCGAGTCAAATAGCAATGATTCGAAGCACTTTACACTTTGTTCATAATATATGTAATTTGTTCATGCAGCTTGACAGTCACAGAAATCAACTGATTCAGGTAAAATAAAAATTTAAAACTATTTCCATTCAGAAGCAACAAAAATATTCATGAAGCAGCAAACCGAAGCAGCAAACAGAACAGGCAGCATAGAAAATCAAAAACAAAAATCAAGATCAGAACATATTCATGAAGCAGCAAAAACAGATTGAAGATTCATGAAGCAGCAAAAACAGAGAATCAAAAACAGATTCATGCAGCAGCAAACAGAAGCAACAAAACTGGATTGAAAAACTGGTTCGAGACTCAACACGACTTGAAAAACAGATTGAACCTGAAGCATATTTAACTGGATTCATATGTTATTTTGTTTTTTAACTCAGATGCCCTGTTATTTTTTTTTTCAAACAGAACAGGCGAGCTCACAATTAGTGGGAAGCATGTTCAAAATCAAGAAGACAAGAAAATCAGTCTTACCGGCGAATGAGAGGCGGGTTCAACGCGGTGGTGGTCGCGGCTGTTGTGCAGTGGTTTGGGTGGCGAATGAGGAGCGCTGCTGGGTGGCGAATGAGGAGCGCTGCTGGGTGGCGACTGGCGAATGAGGAGCGCTCTAGAATCTGGAGCTTGGTGGGCGACTGGGCGGTGGCAATGGTGGCCTTGGTGAATGGTGGGTGAGGGGGGAAGAAAGGGGAGGCTGGGAGCTTGGGTGATTGGTGGCTGATTAGTGATTAGGGTTAGGTTAACGCGTACGCCAGTTTCTTTCTTTTTTTTTTTTTAAAAGCCAAAACGACGTCGTTTGGCTTCTGAATTTTCAAACCACTAAACCGCCAAAAAAGCGGACGGTTCTTCTGGTTTGTCGGTTAATTGCCGATTTGACCGATTTTTCACCGGTTCTTTGCCATTCGGTTTTTTAAGTTACCCGAACCAGCTAGGTAATCGGTTCCCGGTTTTTCCGGTTGAATCGGCCGGTCCGGTCCGGTTTTCAGAACCATGCTCAAGAGTAAGTTTTCACTGATTCTCTACACAGGTTTCCTAAAATGTCTCTGTATTATAAAGAAGCAATCACATTTATTTCTTTTTTGTAGTACTTGTGGCTGGTTTTGAGGTATGCAATTCTCAATTTGAAAGTTATTCAAGCAGCAATCTCTTTGGCCAAATAAGAAGGTCTTCTTGTTTCTTCGGATTTGACCAGTTTTGAGGTACTAACCACCACAATTTGTTTTTCTTCTTCTTTTATTATTCTCTTCCATGAAAAAATTAATAGAGCTAACTGTTTTCTAATACTTCTTTTCTTTGACAAGATGGTGAGAAAATTTAAGCCACCACTTATGAAGTTATTGGAGTCTGACAATATAGACCTCTGTTTTGCCAATAAGGACGTAGCCATTTCTATGGAGGTTTTGGAGAGGATGCTTCAATTTTATGAAGTAAAGCTATGTCTAAGAAAGAAGACCAGAATGATGTTCTCTGAAGGCCGTTGTAAGCTTCTTTTTCTGAAATCTATTTTATGTAATCTTATGCTATTTCTATTATGGTTCATTACTTTTATTGTGAAAATATCATTTAAATTTAGCTGTGACTTATTAACCACGTTTTTAGAACATAGAGCCTCTCTCTAGAGCTTTGTTTTACTACCCTCTTAACCACATTTGACAAATTTATTCTGCATATGAATGACCAAATTGAGGATATATAATTTCTCCAAATTTGTATAAAATTTTAGTTCTGCTAGCTTTGACAGGGAACAATCATACACCCCTTAGATATTGAAGAACAAAATAGTATATAAATTAGAAAGGTGAAAACCATGTATTGGAAGACAAATTTTTCTATTAAACCAAATTAAGGCCTTGTTTGGAAAAATAAAATATTGGACGCTTAACTAGTAAATACAGTAGGTTAGGGCCTAACTAGTAGTTAGAGTTTAGTTACAGAACTAACAAGCAAATAATAGATGAAACTAACTGATAACAAAGCAATAATTGTAATTATCTTAACTAATTTTAACTCAGAAAAGATATATACTTAATTTCCTAGAGTATCTCTCACCGTTTCCTCTGGCACATCATTATGATCTAAACTGAAAAATCATTAAGATAAAGTTCAAGTTTTCTTGGTAGTTTTACATTTGTGGCACTCAATCATAATGTCAACTAGTTTAAAGTTGTGATGAACATTTGTAGTTGTAGTGCAATAAAACATTTGTAGTAAGATTCGTAATGATCTCTTTTAACATTGATGCTAACTAGTTCTTGTACTTGTGATAAAAAATAATAATAACACATGGTTTTCTAATGAATTGAGTGATTAATAGTGTGTGATTTTTTACTTCTATTGAATCAACAACTATAGTATTTGTCTGTAGAAATACCTTCTTGTTAGATTCTAATTTATTCATGCCTTCACGGTTCATAGGCAAGATACTTAACCAGTATTTTACAGTATAATATAAAATTTGTTTTTCACCCTAATTCGTTTTTCTCATATTTATTATTACTATTAAGCTTTTATATATGGATTATTTAGTTAATCTCTAATATATGGATTCAGGTGAAATTTGTGGCTGGTACTAACTGGAGGCCAGACCTTGTAACAAGAAGAAACACAATTTTCACGGATCTCCCAAACATAATACATCATTATTTAGATGAGTATGAGTAGGATTATTTACTTTACTTTGAATATTTTGTATTATTAGTAGATTGCAGTTTAAATAACGAATATAAGTCTAAGTTTAGTTATTTATCTTGTCTTGAGTCTTTATGTTAGAGGATTATTTATTATTTTAATAAGTTTGTAAACTCATTATCTAATATTTAATATAAATTTTGTTTTTATATTTAAAAGTTTATTTGTCTTGTTTTATTTCTATATTTAAAAATTTATTTGTATTAATTGTCTACTATTTTTCAAATAGAAAAAAAAAATATAGCTATTAAAATCGACGACAATGTTGTCGTTTTTAAATATAAAATAGACAAAAAAGAACAAAATATAGACAAAAAAGCCGTCGGTATCTAAATAATTAAATCGACGGCAATCTTATCGATTTTAATGAATCAAATATCGACAAAAATGTTGTCGATTTTATATAATATTATCGACGGCATTGTTATCCATTTTATTAAGCATTTGTCAATATCTAAATAATTAAATCGACGGTCCTTTGTCGATTTTATTGAATTAAATATCGACAAAAATATTGTCGATTATATATATTAATATCGAAGGCAAAGTTGTCGATTTTATTAAGCAAGCAAAATTCTCAAAATCATATTATAGACAGAAATACTGTTGATTTTATTAGATTATTATCGACATCTTGGTAAGCCGTCGATTTTAATAGAATTTTGAAAAATCGACAAATTTAAAAGTGACCACTTCTGCCGTCGATTTTTAATATTATCGACAGCTTGGCCGTCGATTTGGCCGTCAATTTTAACGATGTTTTTTGTAGTGTTTATAATTTATTTCTAAAACGGTTTTTTAGTTGAACCATCGGTTAAACTGATTGGACTGATAAACTAGTGACTAGAGCGATTTGATGACCGAGCAAATCCTTGGTCTCTCGCTCAGCTTCATTCTTCTTTTATTCTTTTATTTTCATTCTGTAGAACGTGAAAGAATTGAAGCCAACAAAGCATTGGATTCCAAGGTTAAAAATTTTATTGTCAATTTCTGAATACTCCTTTGAGTTATCTGAAAGATTTTGGTCATTTCTCATTTACTGTTGTGATTGATGATTTAGGAATTTTGAAGTTTGATTATCACTATAAGAAAATGTTTGATTATAGCATGAGTTTTAATTTTTTTATGTTTGATTATAGCATTACCGAGTATGATCAATGAAGAGATTTTACAATTCATGATTTGTTTGGAAGATATTGAACTTGTCACAGCATCAAGAAGGAATTGGTTTCCACTGCTGAAACCGTTTAATAATTTTTTCCACCCCTTATCATTGATTGTTGATGAGTTTGGAAAACTTTAAGCTAATATTTATGATGACTAAACATTATTAATTTATTTAATTATAAAAAATATTAATTCATATATGTTGATTAATTAATTTTTGCTATGCAGGTATGTTTGGGTCGAAAATAAAAGAAAAAATAGTGCAAGCCCAATTCTATTGAAAACACATTCAGCATTGATACAAAAATTTAAATTGATTCTATGGCTGAATATTTGTTGTGGTATTTGGGTCAGAATTTGTGATACAGGCCCAAATTAAATACTTGTTACTAGACCATTGAAGTTGGTCCGAAATCAAAAGGAAAATGGGCCAGATTGAATTGTGTTACTACAAGCCCAAATTATAATCCTTGCTAAGTGATTCTATGCTTGGTCCGAATCTAATTGAGAAAGAAAGCAAGTTGTTTTGCTTCCAACGGATCCCACCTTTCACTAAGTAATGGATCTCAAATTCAATTAATTTGAATTTAAGTTACATTGGGAACCATGAGAGAGAAAGTGTGATTGACATGATTGATTGCATCAAGCTACACGCTACTCAGCAAAGGGAGTGGGAAATTAATTCACTTTTATTCTCTTTCTTCATTTCATTAATTGTTCATAATTTCTCTTTCCTCTCTCTCATTTCTTTCTTTTCTATTCGGTCATTACACAGCAAACCATGGAAGCTAGAGCTAGCCATCGAAGAGAAGAAGATGCACGCCACAAGACCATCACAATGATGGCAAGAAAAAGAAAACTAAAAGTATGCTGTGGCTAAAATTCTTATTCACTTGTGGTAAGATTTTGTGAAGAGATCTTGGCTTTTCCATACCAAATATGGATGATGAAGATCTCGGTCAGAGAAGAAGATCCTTGGAGGGATGGCTTGTCTCTGATTCTGCTCAACCACCACAGGAGGTAGCTACAGTGGCTACGTGATGGAGGAAGCAGAGATTAGAGCAGATGAAGCTATCATCATCATGAAGCATCAAGGGCCAGGAGTTTATCTTGGAGAGCAAGGCAAGGATGAGGGGCTCGGATTGATGAAGATTGGTGACCAAGGAAGAACTAGAGGTAATTACATGTTGGGTTTTGCATGAGTTATCTCTTCTCTCTCTCTGGCCGAACCGGTTCTGGTTGAAGAAGAAGAATATTAGCTTGGTTTGTTTAGTTTCAACCGTAGAGGCTTCCCCTATATATAAGGGTGAACAGCCAGGGCTTGAAGTAAGGAGTGAGAGTGCAAAGCATAGGGTTCTCATAGCTACCTAAGCTAACAGAAGTTCTGCTCCTTCAATATTTTCTGTTTTGTAATTTTTTTTGTTTAATTTTCTCTCTCATTTCTTTCTTCTCTATTCGGTCATTACATAGCAAACCATGGAAGCTAGAGCTAGCCACCGAAGAGAAGAAGATGCACGCCACAAGACCATCACAATGATGACAAGAAAAAGAACACTAAAAGTATGCTGTGGCTAAGATTCTCATTCACTTGTGGTAAGAATTTGTGAAGAGATCTTGGCTTCTCCATATCAAATATGGATGATAAAGATCTCGGTCAGAGAAGAAGATCCTTGGAGGGATGGCTTGTCTCTGATTCTGCTCAACCACCACAGGAGGTAGCTACAGTGGCTACGTGATGGAGGAAGCAGAGATTGGAGCAGATGAAGCTATCATCATCATGAAGCATCAAGAGCCAGGAGTTCATCTTGGAGAGCAAGGCAATGATGGAGGGCTCGGATTGATGAAGATTGGTGACCAAGGAAGAACTAGAGGTAATTGCATGTTGGGTTTTGCATGAGTTATCTCTTCTCTCTCTCTGGCCGAACCGGTTCTGGTTGAAGAAGAAGAAGATTAGCTTGGTTTGTTTGGTTTCAACCGTGGAGGCTTCCTCTATATATAAGGGTGAACAGCCAGGGCTTGAAGCAAGGAGTGAAAGTGCAAAGCACAGGGTTTTCATAGCTACCTAAGCTAACAGAAGTTCTTCTCCTTCAATGTTTTCGATTTTGTAATTTTTCTATTTAATTTTGTCTGTCTTGAGTCTCATGGAAAAAGACAAACAGTGAGGTTTGTAAGAGAAAGCCATAGAGCGGAAAAAGGCAGAGTATACAAAATTAAAAGAAAAAGCCATAGATGTCCTTAGAGGTCCTTTGTGCATCTGTGTTGTGTTTCATGATTCTGTGGGAATCCCTTTGCAAGTTGGGTTAGCAGTTAGCAGTTGAAAGCTTGGCAGTGACCAAGTCAAGTTCAGGATTAGGGTTTAGATTCTGGACTTGTCCCGGATAGGAAGGGTAGTTCCTAGGGAGAATTGGTGTTTGTAATCAAGGATGATTATAGTGAAATTCCATCATTGTTGTGATAGAGACTGGATGTAGGCTACACTGTACTTAGCAGCTGAACCAGGATATATCTTGGTGTAATCTTCTCCTTCTTCTACTCCATTTCTGTTTCTGCTGCCCAAGAGATAAAACTGAAAAATATCTCGTGCCAGTTGACGAGACAAAAAGAAAAGTCTCGTGGTTGGGTACGAGACAAAAGAAAAAGTCTCGTGGCTGAGTACGAGACAAAAAGTTAAAAAAGTCTCCAGAAGTTGTTTCACATAGAAGGTTGGGTCATGCTAGCATGTACCAAATTTCTAAGCTAGTTAAGAAAAATCTTGTTAGAGAAATTCCAAATATCAAATTTGATAAGGATCTTACTTGTGATGCTTGCCAATTGGGCAAACATGTAAAATACTCTTTTAAACCAAAAGATGGAATCTCAACCAAAAGGCCATTAGAGATGTTACACATTGATTTTTTTTGGTCCAACAAGAACCCAAAGTTTAGGAGGTAAACACTATAGTCTTGTGGTGGTAGATGATTACACTAGATTTGATTGGGTACTTTTTCTTGCTCATAAAAATGATGCTTTTCATGCTTTTTCAACTCTTTGCAAGAAAAGTCAAAATGAAAAAGATTTAAAAATTGCCCATTTGAGAAGTGATCACGGAAGAGAATTTGAAAACCAAGACTTTGAAAAACTCTGTGATGACTTTGGAATTGCTCATAACTTTTCATGTCCTAGAACCCTTCAACAAAAAGGGGTGGTTGAGAGAAGGAATAGAAGCCTTCAAGAGATGACTAGGGCAATGCTTAGTGAGAATGAGATTCCTAAATTTCTATAGGCTGAAGCTGTAAATACAGCTTGTTACATTTTGAATAGGACAATTATTAGAAAAGGGTTGAAGAAAACTCCTTATGAATTATGGAAATGAACCCCTCCAAATCTTAAGTATTTTCATGTTTTTGGATGCAAATGCTTTGTACTTAACAATAAAGAAAACCTTGGCAAATTTGATCCAAAATCCTATGAAGGGATGTTTGTTGGATACTCCACCACTAGCAAGGCCTATAGGGTTTATCTCAAAGAACATAGGACCATAGAGGAATCTATACATGTTACTTTTTGTGATTCTAATTTAATTCCCAGTACTGTGATAGATAATGATTTAGATTGTGAAGAAGCTGGAACAAGTAAAGAAAATCCCAAGTCTACTCAAAATGAAGAATCTGCCAGTCCAGCTTTGTCTCGTCAGATTGGAGGAGACATTTCCATTTTGTCTCTTGAGCCAGCAAGAGAAATTGAAATAGTGAGATCCACAGAAGCTCATCAAAGCTCAACACCAATCCGGAAGCCTAGAGAATGGAAGTCCATGAGGGGTTATCCTCATGACTTTATCATTGGTGATCCCTCTCAAGGTAAAAGAATCTCATCTTTCAGCCGTTAAGCGTATCATTAGATACATTAAGGGAACTTGTGATTATGGCTTGTGGTATCCTAAATCTGATGACTTTTGTGCATTAGGGTTTTGTGATACAGATTATGCGGGAGATAGGGTGGATAGAAGGAGCACCTCCGGCATATGTTGCTTCCTTGAAAGATCACTCAACATGTGGTCAAGCAAAAAACAAGCCACAGTGGCTCTATCCACAGCTGAAGCTGAATACATTGCTACATCTGCATGTTGTTCACAATTAATTTGGTTAAAAATGCAGTTGGAAGATTACAAATTAAAGATCAATAGTATACCCTTGTTTTGTGATAATATGAGTGCTATAAATATTTCAAAAAATCTGGTTCTGCACTCAAGAACCAAGCACATTGAAATTAAATATCATTTCATTAGAGAACATGTGCAAAAGGGTACTATTGATATTCAATTTGTAAAATCTGAAGACCAACTTGCTGACATTTTTACAAAACCCCTCTGTGAAGACAGATTCTGCACCTTGAGAAAAAGTTTGGGAATGATTGATTTAAGTTCTATTGATAACTTGTGAAATTTTGATTCTGCTCAGTTTTATCTCGTAGGAAAGGAGGAGATAAAAATCAGAATGTGTTGGAAGGGCTGTGATCAAGGGGGAGACTACGCCGAAATTAATTCTTATGGGTCCCACCAAATTTCCTTGACCCCACTCTGACCGTTTTGTTAGTTTCTCTTTGTGTAAATCACAATCTCCTTTTGTTGTCTCATCAAATCAAATCTTTTTCTTCATCTAATCCCTTGATTCTAGAAAACCACTTTTCAGTTTATTTCAAATAAAAGAGAAACTTCCTTGGGTATTAACCGCTCCTTAATGGTCATTAAACTCCCTCCAATTCTCTCTCTACTCCACATTTAATGCTTCCCTAACCTCCCTCCTCCCTCACTCAATTCGGTTTCTATTCAACCCCCCATCTTCCACTTCTCCATTTTCATTACCATGAAAAAGAAAACCGCCCCTAGAAAAAGTGAAAGGGTTTTATTCTCTTAAAAACCATCCACACCACAAACTCACACTCACATCCATATCCATTCTACATCCTCATCTTCTCCTTCACCACCCTCGAAACAAACAGACACCATGAGAAGGAAAGTCATAGCCACGAAAACCTCTTCAAGGAAAAAGAAGAAAAAGGTTCCTGTGGCAGAAGAGGAAGAATCACACACCTCACCCATTCCATCACCACCACCATCTCCACCGAAGAAAGCCACACCCGGAAGGAGTGCTCAGAAAACAAAAGGGTTCGCGTTGCACAACACCAAGGAACCAGCAAACCTGGAGTCCTTGGATTTCAAGAACAAATTCAGCAAACCACACTCTCACTATGATCCTGCCAGGTTCAACTCATGTGCTTCATATGAATTCCATAAGGAGGTTATGGAAAAACGCTATCTCTGTGCCACCTATCTCGTCAATCTCGACTCACTCACCAACAAAGGGATAAATATTTCTTCTCTTTTTGAACTTCTCCAATGAACACCACTGCTTCACATCCAGAAACCGGTTTACCCCGATTTGGTACGTGAGTTCTATGCCAACATGCGATTGATTGATGGCACCATCCACTCTTATGTGAAGAGGATTCACATAACTCTTGACACTGGAACTATTGGGACGGCTCTAGGCTACAAAGAGGAGGGGCCGAGAGCATATATTGCCGAGAAATAGGACTCCCAGGTCGGAGTCACCTATAAGATTGTCCTCCAACATATCTGTGAAAACCTATCCGGCTTGAATGGCACAACTCCTACCCACAAAGCCCTCAGTCCTACCAACTCTCTGCTTCACAGGATCATCACCCACATCCTGACCCCTCAAGGCGGCTCCCATAATAGAGTAACATTCTCTGACTCTCTCATCATTTTTGATCTTGTTACATCTACTCCTATATCATTTGGTTACCTTATGATCAGACACATGTGGGAATCAGTTAAAAGCACCAAAAAGGCGAATCTGCCCTATGGGATGTTTTTAACAAGTATTTTTGAATATTTTAAAATTGATCTCCTAAATGAGGCTGTAGAAAACAAGGTATCTATGATTAAAGGAGGAAGAGCTGTTAAAGGAACCAAAGGGAAGAAATCTGTGGCTTCGGATAGTGAATATGAAAGTCGGCCTGAGTCCTCCAAGGCAACCGAATCTATCAAAGAAATTCTCACAGAATTTTTAAACATGTCGGAGCTCATGGTACAATCCCATAAGGCGGCACGCAAGCTAGCCTATGAAAATGAAAAGGCTTGGATGAGATGCAAGGACAGGGTAAGTCTGATGCTGGAGAGCCTTGAGGAGGAGTTGGGAGCTGCTAGTAATGAAGGGGCTGAGGAATCTGAACTTCATTTATCTGATGATTAATCTGTTTAGTATTTGATATTGGAATGTTTAGGCTCAATTTGACACTCTATTTTGTCTGTTTGGATACTGTTGGACCTATGACTTGGTGATACACTTTTAACATTTTGTGTATATTTCGCATATTTTGTGTTCTTTGTCATTTTTGCAGGAGCCCTTGATGCCAAAAGGGGGAGAAATGGTGCAAGAAAATTGAAATTAACAACAAAACAGGGATGAAATTCTTTTGAGGATTCATGATCTCCTTTGTTTCAAGTTTCAATTTCTTGGTGTGATAATATGTTTAATGTTGATAATGCACATGTTCCCTTGATTGTTGTCTGAAATTTATTTTGACTTATCTTGGTAAAATGAGGATTATTGTGATTGTGATACATTTGCCTTACCTTGATAAAAGTCTGCTGTTTTAGATTTATTTTTGGCAGTTCCTTTAAGCTGTGATGTAAACATAAAGTTTGATAGTTGCTATGGTTTGAGATGATCATGCTTGACTAGAAATATTTTTTTGCTAAAATTAATTTGATCTGATTTGCTTATTGAAAAATATTTTCAAAAGGGCTTGAAAAGCTGCTTCAGGAAACATCAATTTTGTTGGAACCAAAATTATTTTTATGTGATTGAGCAGAAAATCAAATTATTGATAACAAATAAGTTTTGATTATCATTCAATTCTGCTCATAAATCAAGCCATTCAACATTACATAATGAATATGTTGAATAACATTGTTGCCTTAGACTTGATCAAAATTGTTACAGGTATAAAGCTTTCCTTGGTAAAATAGCATACATTAAGGGGGAGCCATGTGACAATTAGAAAGGGGGAGAAATTCAAATATTCAAAGGGAGTATTCTATACTTTAATCTTTGATTTCTTTCCATTTCAATTTTAATAATGTTTGTCATCAAGGGGGAGATTGATGAGTTTGTAGAGGCTTCCCCTATATATAAGGGTGAACAGCCAGGGCTTGAAGTAAGGAGTGAGAGTGCAAAGCATAGGGTTCTCATAGCTACCTAAGCTAACAGAAGTTCTGCTCCTTCAATATTTTCTGTTTTGTAATTTTTTTTGTTTAATTTTGTCTGTCTTGAGTCTCATGGAAAAAGGCAAACAGTGAGGTTTGTAAGAAAAAGCCATATAGCAGAAAAAGGCAGAGTATACAAAATTAAAAGAAAAAGCCATAGATGTCCTTAGAGGTCCTTTGTACATCTGTGTTGTGTTTCATGATTCTGTGGGAATTCCCTTGCAAGTTGGGTTAGCACTTAGCAGTTGAAAGCTTGGCAGTGACCAAGTCAAGTTCAGAATTGGGGTTTAGATTCTGGACTTGTCCCGGATAGGAAGGGTAGTTCCTAGGGAGAATTGGTATTTGTAATCAAGGATGATTATAGTGAAATTCCATCATTGTGGTGATAGAGACTGGATGTAGGCTACACTGCACTTAACAGCTGAACCAGGATATATCTTGGTATAATCTCTCCTTCTTTTACTCCATTTCTGTTTCTGCTGCCCAAGAGATAAAACTGAAAAATATCTCGTGCCAGTTGACGAGACAAAAAGAAAAGTCTCGTGGCTGGGTACGAGACAAAAGAAAAAGTCTCGTGGCTGAGTACGAAACAAAAATGCAAAAAAGTCTCCAAAAGTTGTTTCAAAGACCAGCAAGTGTTATTAAACAAAAAAGATGCTAAGATTCAACCTCTTTCTCTTAGCCACTAAAAACCATCAATTGTTGTTGCTCGTGTCTATTCCAAAAGTTGTATCTAAAATCATGCTTCTTAAACTCTTAGCTTGTTCAAATTTTTTTCAATATATATGCCTTATGTTATTTTGCATAATGGAATTGTATGTTTAATATTTGTTTAATTTGATTATTGCTAGGTAACCTTGATTTATGGTCATTAGGAAGATCTAACAAATAAAAGAAATTTATCATAAAATTGTAATCATCTAGTGATATATATTGATGCCTACTTAGTTTTATAACCAGCAAAAACATAACCAGGCTACTATTGACAGCAGATATCCTTTGATTATTTTACTGGTTGGTTTATATTTGATAAAAATACTGATATGGCTTATTCAAACAATAAGTGTTGGATAGCTATGATAACATTTAGGTTTTAAGAAACATCTATCATTTCTTACAAAATCCAATTATATTCAAATATTTTCAAAGTAATAAGTAAACTCAAAAAATCCAAATTAAAAGTTTAACCTCATGATATAATCATATGATAATCAAACGCGCCTCAAAATCATATTATAAAATTCAGTTATAAACAAACACGCTTAAAGTATATCATCATCATGAAGCATCAAGGGCCAGGAGTTTATCTTGGAGAGCAAGGCAAGGATGAGGGGCTCGGATTGATGAAGATTGGTGACCAAGGAAGAACTAGAGGTAATTACATGTTGGGTTTTGCATGAGTTATCTCTTCTCTCTCTCTGGCCGAACCGGTTCTGGTTGAAGAAGAAGAATATTAGCTTGGTTTGTTTAGTTTCAACCCTAGAGGCTTCCCCTATATATAAGGGTGAACAGCCAGGGCTTGAAGTAAGGAGTGAGAGTGCAAAGCTTAGGGTTCTCATAGCTACCTAAGCTAACAGAAGTTCTGCTCCTTCAATATTTTCTGTTTTGTAATTTTTTTGTTTAATTTTGTCTGTCTTGAGTCTCATGGAAAAAGGCAAACAGTGAGGTTTGTAAGAAAAAGCCATATAGCAGAAAAAGGCAGAGTATACAAAATTAAAAGAAAAAGCCATAGATGTCCTTAGAGGTCCTTTGTACATCTGTGTTGTGTTTCATGATTCTGTGGGAATCCCCTTGCAAGTTGGGTTAGCACTTAGCAGTTGAAAGCTTGGCAGTGACCAAGTCAAGTTCAGAATTGGGGTTTAGATTCTGGACTTGTCTCGGATAGGAAGGGTAGTTCCTAGGGAGAATTGGTATTTGTAATCAAGGATGATTATAGTGAAATTCCATCATTGTGGTGATAGAGACTGGATGTAGGCTACACTGCACTTAGCAGCTGAACCAGGATATATCTTGGTATAATCTCTCCTTCTTTTACTCCATTTTTGTTTCTGCTGCCCAAGAGATAAAACTGAAAAATATCTCGTGCCAGTTGACGAGACAAAAAGAAAAGTCTCGTGGCTGGGTACGAGACAAAAGAAAAAGTCTCGTGGCTGAGTACGAAACAAAAATGCAAAAAAGTCTCCAAAAGTTGTTTCAAAGACCAGCAAGTGTTATTAAACAAAAAAGAGGCTAAGATTCAACCTCTTTCTCTTAGCCACTAAAAACCATCAATTGTTGTTGCTCGTGTCTATTCCAAAAGTTGTATCTAAAATCATGCTTCTTAAACTCTTAGCTTGTTCAAATTTTTTTCAATATATATGCCTTATGTTATTTTGCATAATGGAATTGTATGTTTAATATTTGTTTAATTTGATTATTGCTAGGTAACCTTGATTTATGGTCATTAGGAAGATCTAACAAATAAAAGAAATTTATCATAAAATTGTAATCATCTAGTGATATATATTGATGCCTACTTAGTTTTATAACCAGCAAAAACATAACCAGGCTACTATTGACAGCAGATATCCTTTGATTATTTTACTGGTTGGTTTATATTTGATAAAAATACTGATATGGCTTATTCAAACAATAAGTGTTGGATAGCTATGATAACATTTAGGTTTTAAGAAACATCTATCATTTCTTACAAAATCCAATTATATTCAAATATTTTCAAAGTAATAAGTAAACTCAAAAAATCCAAATTAAAAGTTTAACCTCATGATATAATCATATGATAATCAAACGCGCCTCAAAATCATATTATAAAATTCAGTTATAAACAAACACGCTTAAAGTAATAATTAAACTAAAAAGTTTAAATCAAAATTAAATCTCATGATATAATCATATGATAATAATCAAATACATTTCAATTTAAATTACAAAACCTAGTTATAATCAAACACACTCAAAGTAATAATCAAACTCAAGAAATCTAAATCAAAATTCAATATCATATAATCATATTATAATCAAACACATTCCACAATCATATTAAAAAATTCAGTTATAATCAAATATCCACAAGACAATAATTAAATCCAAAAATTCAAATACAAGTTAAAAAAAATTTGCAAAGCTTTTTCAATTTGAAAAAATTCAGATTTTGTGGCTCAATTTCTCCACTTAAAAAAACAAAAGCCTAAAATTACAAACCTTGAACGAGTTCACCTAAGTTATTAATTATTTTGATTAGAATTAATTGTATGTCGTAAATAGATCGTTGAAGTTGTAATGAATGTTGAATTGTTAAATGTTTATTATTTTAGTTATGTAGAATTAAAGATTTATAATTTTTTTTACTTTTAGTATTGCAGCTTTGGTAAATTACAGTGTTAGTATAATTTATAATTTAATTATTTTTTGGATTTTTAATTTGTTTATTTGATATTATTCAATGTTCAATTAAAGATTTAGTATTACAGATTTAGAATTTGTAATTTTATGTATTCTATGTTGTATTTGTATAAGAATAATTGTAGAGGATTTAAATGTGTATTTTAAAGTATTTATTATAATGTGTGTTACTATTTAAATATATTATATGCTTTAAGATTGATATTATTAATTTTAAAAGGTTAAAATTGAGTAAATATACATTATTATATATATATATATATATATATATAGAAAATATATATTTACTCAATTTTAACCTTTTAAAATTAATAATATCAATCTTAAAGCATATAATATATTTAAATAGTAACACACATTATAATAAATATTTTAAAATACACATTTAAATCTTCTACAATTATTCTTATACAAATACAACATAGAATACATAAAATTAAAAATTCTAAATCTGTAATACTAAATCTTTAATTGAACATTGAATAATATCAAATAAACAAATTAAAAATCCAAAAAATAATTAAATTATAAATTATACTAACACTGTAATTTACCAAAGCTGCAATACTAAAAGTAAAAAAAATTATAAATCTTTAATTCTACATAACTAAAATAATAAACATTTAACAATTCAACATTCATTACAACTTCAATGATCTATTTACGACATACAATTAATTCTAATCAAAATAATTAATTACTAACAGCCATGAATAGATGAACTATTTGGCCATCTAACATAAACGATAAGTAATAAGCTAAAATTAGAAGCAATAAAATTTAAAAAGAAAAAAAAACTTAAATCAAGAAGCAAAGGCTCAAAGAAAGGGAAAAGGCATACAAAAAATAGATGATGCAGAAGCAAATAAGGGGCAAAGTCCCAGCAACAACGAATCGATGACAAGGGTGCAGCAGGCAGTGGTGGTGAGGGTGAAGTAGTAGCACAAAACGACGGCAACAAAGAGTCATGGACTTTACGACGGCGCGAACCAGAGCAAATAGATAGGACTGTAGGAGAAGTAGTCAAACTCGTGAACGGTGATAGCACGATGGAGTTGCAGATAGTGGAGATGTGAAGAAATACAGAGCAGAGGGCAACAAAGGTAAAATTCACAAAGACAATGGCGCAAATCAGAGTAGAGGTAGCAGACACTGGCGAACATTGGCAGCTCGACAGGGAACGGCGACTGCAGTAGAACATGGAAAAAGTGAGACTTGAGAGAAACGATGCAGATGAGTGAGTTGTTAGTGAGTTTTTTTTCATTCTTTGGGAGTGTTATCGTAACCCTAATAGAAAAAGTATTTTTTTTTGTTTCAAAATGACGCTTTTTTTGAGCAAAAATGAAGAAAAACACAAACTCGCTAACTCGGTCCTAGACTCGCAAAGTTGATCGAGTTTGACCGAGTCTAGCCGAGTTTACATAGGATCGAGTCTATACCCGAGTCAACTCGATTCCATATCTAAACTGTACGAGTTTACGAGTTAACTTGCGAGTTTGACAACAATACTTGAAGTAAAGACTAGCTTACAACATAAAATGTCTATGGCCCTCCAACATTGGCTAGCCACACTCTAACTATGAGGTGGAAGTGAAACTATACATATGATACAACACTTCTACAAATCAAAGAATTTGAACATTGTCATTGTTATAGCTACACCTACTTCTACTACTAAACTTTCACATTTAGGAGTTGTAGTTCAACCAAAAATAGATTATGCTACCTTTTGATTTCTACTTGAACAAACAGCAGAGCTTCCTTAATTCTCCACAATTAATTATCTACAAACTGCACAATAGAAGAATCAAAATTTTAAAATAAAAAGAACCAAAATAAATAAAAAAAACAAGAAATGAAATTGATGTTGTAACACTAATATTTTTAAATTAGGTTAAATTAGGTTTAAGCCTTATTTAGATTATATTGGTCGTTGATATTTAAATTTTATGAAATTTTTGAAAAAAATAAAATTTTGATATAAAATAATTTATGTATAAAAAATAGTAGATATCTAATTTTTTTTAGAATCGTTATTAGTTAAAAAATATAAGTGAATATAGAGATACTAGCATAAAAAATGGGTGTGCTAAACTATAAAGGCAAAAGCAATGACAAACTTTACTCATATCAAATAGGGCTATGCTACACATTCAAGTATTTTTTCATCCAAGTTTTATTCAAATAGGTCCAACACCAACAAAAACCACTCTCATTAAAAGAGCGTCATTACACGTGCTTTATCTTCTTCTCCTCCCCCGCGCTTCTTCTTCTTCTTCTTCTCCCCTGCGCTTCTTCTTCTTCTTCTTTCAAATTCACGTATACCTCCTTCTCCTCCTCTTTCGTTATTGTCATTACCAATAACACCAATATTTTGCTAATGGATTATTTTTTCAATCGAATTGAATGGAATGCAATTGCTAAATTAAATTAAATTGAATTGAATGGACGTAAGTGTTTTGAATCTGAATTGAATTGAATTGATAATCTCTAAATTGTAGACAGAGGTGTTTCGAATTTGATTTTATATAATGGATTATGTTTCGTTCATTCAGTACTATACAATTGTTTCACCATGAGTACATGTTCGGTTCATTATGCAGAAAGCTGTTTGAATTTGATTTTATATAATGGATTATGTTTCGTTCATTCAATACTATACAATTGTTTCACCATGAGTACATGTTTGGTTTATTATGCAGAAAGCTGTTTGAATTTGATTTATATAATGGATTATGTTTCGTTCACTCAGTACTATACAATTGTTTCACCATGAGTACGTGTTCGGTTCATTATGCAGAAAGCTGTTCGAATTTGAATTTATATAATGGATAATATTCCATTCATTTAATACTATACAATTGTTTCACCAGATAACATGTTCGGTTCATTTCTATTCTACACAATTCAAAACTCTTCCTCCTCACCTTCTACTACTTCTTCACCAGGGAGAGAAGGAGGAAAAGACAAAAAAATACAGCAGCAACAACAACAAAAGAATGACGATAAGGAGAAAACACGTGAAAAAGAAGGAACGCGAAAAAGAAGGAGGAGAATGAGGAGGAAGAGGAACGCGAAGAAGAAGAAGACACTCCGAACGTAAATGAACATGAGAAAAAAGAAGAAGAAGTGCGGGAGAAGAAGAAGAAGAAGCGTGGGGGAGAAGAGAAGAAGCGAAGAACGCGGGAAAAGCGTGTGACCTAAAATTGCTTGAATGAACTTGGATGCCAAAATTGCTTGGATTTGGAGAATATCTCTATCAAATAATCATTAAAAAGAAACATGATAGCCACAATTGTAGTCACTCAATAAAGATAAAACAAGACACACAAAAAATCCTAATTCTCCCAATTTGTATAACTATGACTAAAACAATCGCCTATTCTCCCTCCTTAACATGAATTTGGATAAGTACTTAACGTTCCGTATCTACGCCCTTGATATCTCGCTCCTAATAGTGCATTGGTCTTTTCAACTCAATCGAGCAGTGTATTGTTTTGTGCCGCGTCGTTCTTGAAGATGTCATGAAGTGAGGGGTGAGAAAACAAAAGTTTTTCAATAGTTTATCTATATGGTGTCATCGTATTCATCCACAGCCACACCAAGTTTAAAAAAAGAAAAACAGTGATGATGCAATATTGTTCAATTATTATTTTCAAAAGTCTTTGTTAGTCAGAGTGGTGTGACTTTTAGATGCTTCTTATTTACTTACGTTATGACACATGTGACTCATGACTGAATGCCTATAACATTAAATCATATATAGTGCAAACACATGAACCTTGACTTGGTTTCTCTTGACATTCTCTTAACTTCTCTTTACATGAAAAGAAAACAATCCATTGATGACCAAAAAACTCTTATGCAATGCATGAAATACACTTTAACTTTTTTTTTAAGCATTCTTTTAATATTACTTTGACTTTGAAAGGTATTGAGTTTAAACCAATATAAAAATATGGGAGTCCCCTTTCCGTACCGAAAGTTCTCATCCCAAAAATTTTGGCGATCACCTTTCCTTACCGAAAGATCATCTCGATCGATCACCTTTTCTTACCAAAGGATCATGTCGATATCTTGTCTTTGGAGGTACCTTTTCTTACCGAAGGATCATTCCCTCAGTTCTTTGATGCACATAAGATGGTTATTATAATGTATAATGTGTATGAAATAAAGAGACATTATATAATGACATGTAATGCTAACATTTCAAAAACATTTAAAATATGACATATAAAAAATTAGTATAAAATCCCTACCTCTAGTGAAGTTTCTATATATATTCTAATGTAAATAGACACGATTCGTCAGCGAAGAGATTTGTTCCATGGCTAGACTTTGTGTATGTTTTGATGTAGGTATGAATCTTTGACTGAATAGAAAAGAAATCTCTATATTCCATAGTTTGTATAGTTAAGAGAGTATATCTTTTCGAACAATATATGAGTGGAATTTGTGAATAGTTTGGCAAGAGATTTAGATTGAGAGTAAGGAAGTGAAGGAGATAACAGTTTTTCTTATAATGAAGTGGAGAAAGTATACGAACGACAATTTATAGAGATAATAGAAGATAGAGAAGATAGATTACCTAGAATGTTTTGTATATAAAAAAGGGAATAGAATGAAAAATAAATTACTCAAATAGCTCTTAGGTATGTACAGATTATGTTAGGAGAATGTAACTCGCGTTTAGGTGAAATCTCCAATCTGAATCATCACTTTACAAGTCCTATAAAGTTTTTTATGTTTGGAATTTGGAAATAGCTATTAGACGCAAATTTATAGAGAATTGAGTTAAATTTTAAAAAACTTTGAACAAAGTCAATCGAATAACCACAGATTGAGATATTCACAAAATACTGTTAGTATATCAAGCTGGTTGTGTAACACCTTAACTTTTAGCACCTCATAATCGCACTAAAAGTTCGGGCGTCACCTACCTCTACTCCTTTAATTTCATACTATATTTATTTAATATTGAGCCTTTGCGAATACGACCCAAAATCCTCAATTAAGAAAACGAAATGTTTTGACTTTTAATCACTTAAACTCAATGATATATATATTCACATATTATTATATACATAGACTTATTTCAAGATTCTCAAAATACAAATCCTATCCCCTCTAAAAACTAAAAACAATAAACGATGAGAGAAAAATAAAATCTAACAATTCAACTTGTAAACATAACCTTCTATGCTCCTGTAGCTCCGCACTAAACCTTCGTACCTGTAGTTGAAAGGGATGGAAACAGGAGATAAGAACTGGAGAGTTCTTAGTAGGGTCGGGGTGTATAGTTATATCCATTTTATATATACTTAGTCAGCAACAACAGTCAACAAAGTACGAACCAATTCAACAATTATAGAACACAAAACCCAATCACAAGCACACACAATCATAGAAAACACACTCATAAACAAATATGCGCAAACAAGTATGATGCATGTCTATCCCTAGTGTAGGTAATGAGCTCATTTGTCGGTTTCAACCCGCTCCCGACGTAACTCAGCAACCTTTGTCTGAGTTTGGTTTTCAGTGTCATAACCTCTGTAAGCAGCCTCTGTCTTACAGGTGCGACTCTCTTGAGCTGATGCATGCAAACATAACCTCTGTAAGCAACCTTAATCTTACAGTTGAGGCTCTCTCTGGCCAATGTATGTATCAATAACCTCTGTAAGCAACCTCTGTCTTACAGGTGCGACTATATTTCAAGATTCTCAAAATACACCCTCTAAAAACTAAAAATAATAAACGACGAGAATGGAAATAGGGGGTAAAAACTGAAAGGGATGGAAATAGGGAGTAAGAACTGGGGAATTCTTAGTAGGGTCGGGGTATATAGTTATATCCATTTTATATATACTTGGTCAGCAACAACAGTCAATAAAGTACGAGCCAATTCAAAAATTATAGAACACAAAACCCAATCACAAGTATACACAATCATAGAAAATACACTCACAAACAAATATGCGCAAACAAATATGATGCATGTCTATCTCTAGTGTAGGTAATGAGCTCATCTGTCGGTTTTGACCCTCCCCCGACATAACTCAGCAACCTTTGTCTGAGTTTGGTTGTTAGTGTCATAACCTCTCTAAGCAACCCCTGTCTTACAGGTGCGACTCTCTTGAGCCGATGTATGCAAACATAACCTCTGTAAGCAACCTCAGTCTTACAGGTGAGAATTTCTCTAGCTAATGTATGTACCGATAACTTCTATAAGCAACCTCTGTCTTACAGGTGCGCCATCCCCTGGATTGGCCGATGTATCTCTGGAATCAAATCTCGGTGGACTCACCACCATATCTCTGCTCATTTTCAGCAGGTATACAATCATCTCAGCTCGTTCTCAATGCCAAACAATACTTTTAACTATCTCCTTTTCGTTTCATTCTTTCTTTCGTTTCTTTTATTCCTACTCTCTGCTCTCCTATGGTAGAAGTTTCTTTAATATTTTTCTTTCCTTTCCTTTTCTTTTCTTTCTTCTTCTTTTTTCTTTCCTATTATTCCATAATATAAATTATTTTCGTATTATTCCCTCGCCTCTCCCTAAGTGTCTTATAGAAAAGAATTATAGAGTTCTTTAGTAAAGTCTGCGTTCTCTAAATCTTTTAGGATTACTTTGTTTGCTTACTTACTCATTAATATTACACATTATAATATTCTTACAAAATAATATCTTTGATAAATACTAATTATAATAATAATTTATTTTAATATAAATGAATAATTTTAAAAAAGTATTTAAAATAATATTTATAATCTTCTTTTAAAACTTAGTTTATAAAATCTTATTTTTAAACTTATAACAATAAATCATTTTAAAAAAAATTAAAACTTATTACAAAAAATAAATTAAGCAAAATTTAGACAGCAAATCATAAACACTGTAGAATTAGCCCTATTTTTAATTTTTATCAGTACTTCTCACTGAAAAGAGTGAGTTGAGTGGGGGTGACAGTGCCACATCTCGGGGTGGCATTTAAACGTTGTTGGTACTCAGTGGTGTGGGTGTTCAGTGCTGTGTTGTTGGTGTTGATTGACATAGGTGTTGTTTTTTGAAGCCGTGTTTGTTTATAGGTATGAAATACTAAGAGCGAAACAAAAAGATATAAAATCGTATTTGATGTTGTAAAATGAGAGATATATATAAGATAAAGATTTATAAATAGAAGACTCTAGTATTAAAATAATTAGCTCAATAATAATTTATAGATATATAATAATATTATATGTTGTAATGTATATATATATATATATATATATATATATATAAAGATAGAAAGGAGTATAAAAAGTAAAGAGAGAGAGAATTGCATAAATATATATATAAAGATAGAAAGGAGTATGAAAAGTAAAAAGAGAGATAATAGCATTTGCTTTTATTATTGCTATGTGTATAAAGGGAGAGAGAATAATATCAGTTGTTGTTGTGTGTCTTTCTCTGATGCAAAAGCCTCTATTTATAAGCGTTTGTGATGGAAGATTGTCAAATTACATTAAATAATATTCTTCTTCAATACTTGAGCCATTGTGGGGAAATGGTCATCCACATAGGCTTCCTTATCGTAACACTCCCCCTTGGATGACCATTTAGGATTATTGCCTCGTTAAAACCTTACTAAAGAAAAATCCAGTGGGAAAAAACCTTAGTGAAAGAAAAAGAGTACAATATTCTTTAGTGATGGGGACTGCCTCGTTAAAAACCTTGTCAAGAAAAACCCAATGAAAAAAAAAACCTGACCAAGGGAAAAAGAGTACAGTCTCCCCCTCTTGTCGACATCAGTTGATGTCTCGAAATTGGCGCATCCCAATCTCATGTACCAATCTTTCAAAGGAGGATTTTGGGAGTGACTTTGTGAATAAATCTGCCAGATTGTCACTTGAACGGATCTGTTGGACATCAATTGTCCCTTGATTTTGAAGGTCATGAGTGGAGAAGAATTTAGGAGAAATATGCTTTGTTCTATCACCTTTGATGTATCCACCCTTAAGTTGAGCAATGCATGCTGTATTATCTTCAAACAAGACAGTTAGAGCTATCTTATGATCAATTAGTCCACATGATGACAGAATATATTGAATCAGACTCCTCAGTCAAAAATACTCGCGACTAGCTTCATGAATCGCCAGTATTTCAGCATGATTAGAGGAGGTTGCTGCTATCGTCTGTTTCGTGGACCTCCATGATATAGCTGTACTACCATATGTGAATAGGTATCCTGTTTGAGATCTCCCTTTATGTGGATCAGACAGGTATCCGGCATCTGCATAGCCAACTAGTTGTGACTTGGATCCATAGGGATAAAACAATCCCATATCAACCGTTCTATGAAGATATCGAAAAATTTGTTTGATTCCACTCCAATGTCTTCTGGTTGGAGAGGAACTATACCTTTCTAGTAAATTCACCGCGAATGATATGTCAGGTCGCGTATTATTAGCAAGATACATTAGTGCTCCAATAGCACTAAGATATGGTACTTCAGGACCAAGGATATCTTCATTTTCTTCTTTATGACGGAATGGATCCTTTTTCACATCCAAAGATCTTACGATCATTGGGGTACTTAATGGATGTGACTTATCCATATAAAATCTTTTCAAGATCTTTTCTGTGTATGTTGTTTGATGAATAAAGATCCCACCTTTTATATGCTCGATCTGCAGGCCGAGACAAAATTTAGTCTTTCCAAGATCTTTCATCTCAAACTCTTCTTTTAGAGTTTTTATAATTGTTGGAATCTCTTCAGGAGTCCCAATGATATTTAAATCATCAACGTACACAGCAATTATAATGAACCCAGATGTAGTTTTCTTTATGAAAACACATGAGCAGATATCATCGTTCTTGAATCCGTTTTTGGCCAGATATTCAGTAAGATGATTATACCACATTCGTCCAGATTGCTTTAGACCATATACAGATCTTTGCAATTTGACTGAGTACAACCCTTGCGAATATTCATTGGATGGTTTAGATATCTTTAGTCCTTCAAGGACTTTCATATAGATATCCCGATCTAATGAGCCGTACAAATAGGCTGTTACCACATCCATTAAATGCATATGCAGTTTATGATATGCAGATAAACTGACCAAATAACGTAATGTTATCGCATCCACTACGGGGGAATACGTTTCTTCATAATCTATACCGGGCCTTTGTGAAAAACCTTGTGCCACAAGTCGGGCTTTGTAGCGCACAACTTCATTTTTCTCATTTCGTTTTCTCACAAATACACACTTATATCCAACAGGTTTTACATCTTCAGGTGTACGGACTACAGGTCCAAAGACTTCACGTTTTGCTAGTGAGTCTAATTTAGCCTTCATGGCTTTTTTCCATTTTGGCCAATCATTCCTTTGTCGACATTCTTCGACTGATCTTGGCTCAAGATCCTTACTTTCATGCATGATATCTAATGCCACATTATATGCAAATATTTTATTGACAATTGTCTTATTTCGGTTCCATTTCGCTCCTGTAAAGACATAATTTATCGAGATCTCGTCATTTTCACAATTTTCAGGTACCTGAACGTCTTCTGGCATTATATCAGAATTTTGGACAACTGCAGGTGTCTCTACTATGTCTTTTTCAACAGGAATATTATTTACCTCTTTTCTCTTTCGAGGATTTTTGTCTTTGGAACCGACAGGCCTGCCACGCTTCTGGCGTGAATTTGCTTTAGTGGCTACTTGTCCTACTGGGACATCAATTCAAATTGGGGCATTTTCCGCTGGTATATAAGATTTAGTTATCCTCTTTGTATCGGAAAATGCATCAGGCAATTCATTTGCTATTCTTTGCAAATTTTTGAACTTCCAGTTCACATTGCCCTGATCGAGGATCTAAATGCATCAACGATGATGTATTCCAATTAAGTTCCTTTTTAGGAAGCTTATTCTCTCCCCCTAATGTTGGAAATTTTGATTTATCAAAATGACAATCCGCAAATCGGGCTTTAAACACATCACCAGTTTGTATTTCAAGATACCTCACTATAGAGAGAGAATCATATCCAACATATATCCCCAATTTTCTTTGGGGTCCCATTTTGGTGCGATTAGGTGGTGCAATAGGAACATATATCGCACACCCAAATATTCTTAAATGGGAGACATTTGGCTGCTGGCCAAAAGCTAATTGCATAGGAGAGAACTGATGGTAACTCGTTGGCCTCAAACGAATAAGTGCTGCGGCATGTAAAATAGCATGCCCCCAAACCGAGGTTGGGAGATTTGTTCTCATAAGCAAGGGTCTAGCAATTAATTGGAGGCGTTTAATAATTGATTCTGCTAACCCATTTTGTGTGTAAACATAAGCTACTGGATGTTCAACACTTATTCCATTAGCCATACAATAAGCATCAAAAGCTTGAGAAGTAAATTCACCAGCATTATCAAGACGAATTGTTTTGATTGGATTTTCTGGAAATTGTGCTTTTAATCGAATAATTTGAGCCAATAATCTCACAAATGCCAGGTTGCGAGAAGATAATAAGCACACATGTGACCATCTCGAAGATGCGTCTATCAGGACCATAAAATATCTAAAAGATCCACATGGTGGATGAATAGGTCCACATATATCACCTTGAATCCTTTCTAGGAATTCAGGGGACTCAAATCCAATCTTTATTGGTGATGGCCTTAAAATTAACTTTCCTTGAGAACATGCAGCACAACAAAATTCACTAGTTTTAAGAATCTTCTGATTCTTTAGTGAATGTCCATGAGAGTTTTCAATAATTCTCCTCATCATGGTTGTTCCCAGATGACCCAATCTATCATGCTAAGTTATGAATTCATTTGGGCTAATAAACTTCTGGTTTACAATGGCATGTGATTCAATTGCACTAATCTTGGTATAATACAACCCAGATGAAAGTGAGGGTAATTTTTCTAATATAACTTTCTTATTTGAATCATGAGTTGTGATACATAAGTACTCATGATTTCCCTCATTCATAGTCTCAATATGATATCCATTTCGGCGAATATTTTTAAAGCTCAACAAGTTTCTTCGAGACTTGGTAGACAACAGTGCATTATTTATTATAAATTTTGTTCCTCCAGGAAACAAAATTATAACTCTTCCGGAGCCTTCTATCACATTGCCTGAGCCAATAATAGCATTAACATATTCCTCTTTTGGCACAAGATGGGTAAAATATATATCACTTTTGAGAATAGTGTGTGAGCTTGCACTATCCGCAAGGCATACATCTTCATTACATATCCTTGCCATTCTCTTCAAAAACAAATAATAATAAAATGAGTAGTATGCACAGTTAAATTGAATACTTGATCAGAATTATTTTTCTAAGAAACACTGTACATAAAATAATGTCATATACTAAATTTTTTTTTAAAATTTGACACATTTAATAATTTCAAAATTTATTAACATTTAAATTTCATTATTTATGTACATCACATTTGAAACTTAAATACATAGAAAATAAAACTTAACAATAAGTTCTTTACATTATTTATTTACATATATACTTCACAGTCCCACATATTAAACTATTCCATCATTGATCAAATGACCAATATTTCCTTCAGGATCCTCAAAGAAATCAGATACATCATAATGAGTGGTGGAGTTCTCAGCATCATTTGAGACAAAATTTGTTTCCTTTCCTTTGTCGTCCTTTTTCAAAGATGCCTGAGAAAGATCGACTAGGTGCCTTGGGGTACGACAGGTACGTGACCAATGGCCCTTTCCACCACAACGAAAACACTTATCCTCTGTTGATTTATTCTGCCCGATATTCCTTTCTCTATCTCACTTCTGGTGAGATCCTCTCTTTTGAATATAATTCTTTTTCCTTCCATAATTTTTCTTATTATTAAAACCTTGACATTTACCTCTTCTGGGGTAATTTGCCACATTTACTTCAGGAAATGGGGCAGTGCCAGCTGGGCGCGCTTCATGATTTTTCAATAACAACTCATTGTTGCGTTCAGCAACAACAAGGCAAGAAATTAACTCAGAATATTTTTTAAACCCTTTCTCTCGATACTGCTGCTGCAGGAGCACATTCGAGGCATGGAAGGTTGAGAAAATTTTCTCCAACATATCATGATCAGTTATTTTTTCCTCACACAATTTCATTCGTGAGGTGATTTGAAACATTGCAGAATTATATTCATTTATAGATTTAAAATCTTATAAACGCAAATGCGTCCATTCATATCGGACTTGAGGAAGTATCACCGTTTTCTGATGATTATACCTTTTTTCAAGGTCTTTCCAAAGATCTGCAGGATCTTTTAATGTAAAATATTCATTTTTCAATCCTTCGTCAAGATGACGACGAAGAAAAATCATGGCTTTAGCTTTATCCTTTTGGGATGCATTATTTTCAGCCTTAATGGTATCTCCAAGATCCATTGAATCAAGATGGATTTCAGCATCTAATATCCATGATAAATAATTGTTTCCAGATATATCAAGAGCATTGAATTCAAGATGAGAAAGTTTCAACATAATGAAAATTTTGTTACCTGAGTCTTCCTAAAAATTTGATCAGAATCTCGTGCTGATAACGTGTTGTAAAATAAATAAATAAGAAAAAAATATAAAATAAAAAGGTATAAATAGAAGACCATAATATTAATGTTTACCAATACTATTATCTCACTATAATAAAAGTGATTTATATATATTTATATTTAATTTATTATCAAAAAATAAAAAATATTAATTTTTATATTTTTATTTTTTGTATCTTATTTTTAGTGTTATGTTTTATTTTATTTTCATAACTAAATACAATCTAAAAATTGTTTTGTTTATACGCGTAAATGCTTTATTATGTAGTTGATGTTGATTTTATTTGTATACGTATAGAAAAAGTGGTGGTTATTTTAGTTAATAAATAGCATTTTTGTAATTTTTATGTATATTAGCCAGTGACATTTGTCCGTTGATAAAGTATTTTCCAAAACCGTAATTTAATTATTTATAAAATGACACATTGCCTTAAAGATACTGATTATAGAATTAAATTGAAAAGCTTGACATTAAGCAATTATATTTTACAAAATGATAATGTTAACATTTCTTCTTTTCTGGTGGTGAGAGTCTATCTTAATTAAATGACTTGTCCGATACATAGAAAAAATTTAAGTATACTAAAAAATATTGGTGTTCCAGTTGTTTTAACCGTGGATTTTAATTAATATATATTATATATATTTTTTATAATTTAAATCAATAATTAAAACAATTAAAATACCGATATTTTCGATAAATTTAAAACTGTTCCAATGATATATCAATTCCCATTTCCCTTCCATAAAATCCCAATAGAGGTTAAACAGGTTGGGGAAGGTATTTAAGAGGCTTCAATGTGGTAGATCCAATCATTAATTCTTTAATTAATTGGTTCACTGACGGAGGCATGGTTGAATATATATATTTGTAGGCATGGTTGGATTGTGTGATTGCATAATGGTACTACTACTACTACTACTACTCTGCTTATTATACATATACATATCCTAAAAGGACAAATGTACTACGTGGACCTTTATCTCTTTCATTTCTCTTTATGTCAGATGTGATACACTCTCAGTAAAATTAATAAAGTGTCTGCGCTAGTGTCTAAAAATTATTATCTAATTATTAAAAAATTAAATAATTAATTTTAAATTTAAAAATATAACAATTAAAATTTTTAAATATTTAAAATTTATTANNNAATACTTTATCAATTATTAGTTTAAGTTATTTTTTTTTACTAAAAATAAAAAAATTGAACTCGTGATCTCTTAAATGAGTATGGATTAAATGAATATGAAAAAATCATTTGAATTATAACTCCTGACATTAGTTTTAGCTACTTAGATATAAAAGATGGTGATTCTTAATAAATTTTAATTCCATCTACCACATTTGATATGTAATGCATCCAAAGCTTGCATATTTAATAGATTTTGAAAAGGAAAGGTGAATTAAAGTAATTTATAGTTTTTGCTCCATTTTTATTTTTAGTGCATAAATAAAATGTTGCATAATTATTTTTTCGATTTTCCCTTATTATAATAGTCGGAAATGAAACAAAACAGAAAAAAGATTGAACATATTCTGATTCAACTTTCAATTAGTGTAATAAAACTTACATCGCTGGTCTATTACAAATTGTAGTGAAATTCTCCTAAAATCAATTTCTTATTACACAAATGTCAAACAAATTGGAACTAAATAATAGTTACTACATCAAAATAAATGGAAATTCCTACTAAATTTCCTAGAACGCTAAGATAGAATTCTAAATAAAAGTTCCAGAAACTAAAATCGAAACAGAACTCTAAATCAAAGTTCTTAAACCAAACGTCAAAATAAATTAATAACAAATTAACTACTTTCTTCATAATCTCTTCGCTGCATTTTCTCTTATGGTTTCTTTTTTTAAACTCTTACGTAATATATTGACTGTTTATATCTTGACTCAATAATTGAAAATCATACCCAATAATACGTAAAGGTCCATTAGTAAAGGCAGACCTCATTATAAATCCGACCTCTTTAAGAAGTTCGAATTACGATATAGAGGTCAAACTCTACTTCACCTAACAAGTAATTGTCTCCTTAAATCTCTTCTATTATCTCTACCTCATCTAGAAGATAGATCCCAACAAACTCTTAAGATAAAAGAAACGCTTATCTATCAGAAAAGACAGAACTACTCTAACAAAAATGGTTATCTACGCTACTATAAATACATAGGAACCCTCAGGTATAACACATGTTCTACTCTACAAAAAAACCTGCTTAAAACCCTTGCTAACTTAAACATCGGAGTCTCTTATAGGTACCACCCCCACCTCCTCACGAGAAACTCGGACATGCGACACATCGGCACCAAAGAGGTCGGACGATAGACCGGCAATATTCGCACAGATAGACCGGCAAGTGCACCGGGTCGTCCAAGTAATACCTCAGGTGAGTGAGGGTCGATCCCACAGAGATTGTTGGTTTGAACAAGCAATGGCTATCTTGTAGATCTTAGTCAAGCGGATAGAAAATATAGTTATTGTGGAAAAACGCATAAAAACATAATAGATAAAGTATTACTAGATAGGTGTGAAATTAATTGATAAAAAAACGGTTGAGTCTTCGGAGATGCCTCCTCCTTCTAGATCAACTTTTTTCACTGTCTACTTCAACTTCTAATGATTCATTCCATGGCAGGCTGTAAGGGATTAACGCCAGGTCCGTGGTCATTAATCTCCTCTGTTTTAGATCAAACGCCAGGTCAGTGGTCATCCAATCTGAACGGGGGTGAAACTCTTGCAGTCCATTCCCTTGATGATCCTACTAAAAGCACCACAGATAAGGTCGGATCTTCTGGATCAGAGAATGTTGCTTCATTGATTCTAGCCTATACCACAAAGGCCCTAATCTCCCCGCACCTCGGCTGAACTGATGTCTCCAAGTCCCCAACGAAGTCGTGGATTAACCGTCTAAGAGATGTATAATCAAGCTTGTGGTTCAGTACTATCCCGTCAAGGACTCGCAAGAACCCATGTAGAATAGGGATGACGGTCAAGTTACACTCCCAATTCATTAGGATGAAGAACGAAGATACATCTTAAAATAGAGTGAAGCATAGATTGAAATAGAACGATGATATTATTAATCCATACGAATCAGCAGAGCTCCTAACCTTAACATAGGAGGTTAGTGACTCATAGCTTACAGAAAGTAGTAATGTATTCGAAAATATGGCACAAAGTCCTGAACAAAGGTGATCCTTGTTCTATATATACTAATCTAGCAACTAAGAAGTACAAAAATATGATACAATAGACTAGAGGTGCGAAATCCATCTTTGCGCCCACTTTGGTTGAGTACTTAGACTGAGCTTGGCATCCACTTGGAGGAATAAGAGGTGAATCACGCTGCCTTGTGCTTGTGTGGGGCGTTGAACGCCCACTAGGGGGTGGTTGGCGTTCAACGCCAGCTTTGGATCTCCTTTGGGGTGTTAGACGCCAGCTAGGGGGTAGCTCCTTGGCGTTCAACGCGTCATTTGGACCTCTATAACTCCAGAAATGCTCGTTTGAGTGCACGAAGGTCAGATCCTGACAGCTTTTGCTACGCTTTCCTTGCCTCTGAATCGGACTTTGCAAAAACTCTTCAATTTCAACAAAAAATACCTGAAATCATCATAAAACATACAAACTCAAAGTAGAATCCAAAAATGTGAATTTTTCACTAAAACCTATGAAAATATAATAAAACTTAAACAAAACATAACAAAAACTATATGAAAATGATGCCAAAAAGCGTATAAAATATCCGCTCATCAGAACAGCAAACTTAAATTGTTGCTTGTTCCCAAGCAACAAAAAACAAAGTAGGATTAAAAGAAGAGAAGGATACAATAAATCACAGAGTTTTCAATGAAGCTCAGTTTTCAATTAGATGAGCGAGACTAGTGGCTATTCACTTCTGAATTGTTTTGGCATCTCACTTTCCTTTGAAGCTCAGAATAATTGGCATCTTTAGGAACTCAGAATCCAAATGATATCATTGACTCTCCTAGTTTAGTTCTTTTTTTTTCTTGAACACAGCTTCTTTTGAGTCTTGGCCGTGACCCTAAGCGCTTTGTTGTCTAGTATTACCACCAGATACATAAATACCACAGACACTTAACTGGGTGAACCCCTTAGGATTGTGATTCAGGTTTGCTAGAATCCCCAGCCAGTGGTGTCCAGAGTTCTTAAGCACATTCTTTTGCTTTGGATCATGACTTTAACTGCTCAATCTCAAGCTTTTTACTTGACACTTTCACACCACAAGCATATAGTTAGGGAAGCAGCTCATTTGAACTGTTTAGGCCAAGATTTTGTTTCTTTTAGGCCCTCCTAACCATTGATGCTCAAAGCCTTGGATCCTTGCTCTTAATTTTTGGTTTAAAGAGCTATTGGCTTTTTCTTTTTCTTTCTTTTTCTATTTTTTTCCGCTTCTTTCTTTTTCTTTTTTTTTTCTTTCTTTTTGTTGCTTTTTCTTGCTTCAAGAATCAATTTTTTAAATTTTTTAGATGATCAATAATACTTCTTCTTTTTCATCATTCTTTCAAGAGCCAACATTCTTAACTCCAACATCAAATATGCACTATTCATTCATGCATTCAGAAAGTAAAAAGCAATGCCACCACATCAAGATAATTGAACTATCCTTATGATATAACTCAAAATTTAAGTATCTTCCTATTCTTTTTCAAATAAAATTTTCTTTCAAGTAAGGTGAGAGATATATGGAATATTTCATAACTTTAAGACATAAATAAAGATGATCATGCACAAGAAATAGGAAATAGATACTAAAATGCAATGAAAAATAGAAAAATAACATAAACAGAAGGGAGTATGGAACATGACCACCTTAGTGACAGCGGCTGCTGTTTCCTCTAATCCAATGGAGCGCTTGATTTCTTCTATGTCACGCCCCTGTCTCTGTTGCTCTTCCCTCATGGTTCTTTGATCTTCTCTTATTTCATAGAGGATGGTGGAGTGCTCTTGGTGTTCCATCATCAGCTAATCCATGTTGGAGCTCAATTCTCCTAGAGACGTATACAATTGGTCCCAATAGCCTTGGGAAGGAAAATGCATCCCTTGAGGCATCTCAGGAATTTCTTGTTAAGGTAGCTCCACATGCTCTTATTGTGGTTCATGTGTCAGCTCTCTAACATGCTCCATCCTTCTTTTAGTGATGGGCTTGTCCTCTTCAATGGGGATGTCTCCTTCTATGACAATTCCAGCTGAATTGCATAAGTGACATATGAGGTGAGGGAATGCCAACCTTGCTTGGGTGGAGGTCTTTTCTGCTACCTTGTATAGCTCTTGAGGTATCACCTCATGTACCTCCACCTCATCTCCAAGCATGATGCAATGAATCATGATAGCTTTGTCAATGGTCACTTTTGACCGATTGCTAGTAGGGATGATAGAGCGTTGGATGAATTCCAACCATCCTCTAGCTACAAGCTTGAGGTCAAGCCTTCTTAGTTGGATAGGCTTGCCATGAGCATCCCTTCTCCATTGTGCTCTTTTCACACAAATATCTGAAAGGACTTGGTCTAGCCTTTGATCAAAATTGACTCTTCTAGTGTAGGGATGTGGGTCTCCTTGCATTACTGGCAAATGGAGTGCCAATCTTACACTTTTCGGGCTGAAATCTAAGGGTCGCCTTCGGACCATGGAGCACCAATTTTTGGGGCTTGGGTTCACGCTTGTATCATGATGTTTAGTGACCCATGTGTTGGTATAGAACTCTTGCACCATCAAGATTCCAACTTCTGGGATAGGCGGGTACTCATTCTTTTTTAGCCTAAAGGAGACTTCAGGGATCATCCTCTTATTTGCCACTACTTCATAGAAATCGTCTTGATGAGCCTTAGTAAGGAATCTCTCCCTTTCCCAAGGTTCGGAGGTGGAAGCTATGGCTTTTTCTTTCCTTTTTCTAGAGGATTCTTCGACTTTGAGTGCCATAAGTGTGAATAGAAAGCAAAAATCAAGGCATTTCCAACACCAAAATTAAAAGCTTTGCTCGTCCTCGAGCAAAAAAATGGAAGAAAAGAGTAGAAGAAGAAGTGGATGGGTGGAGAAAGAGGGAGAGAGGGGTTCGGTCAAGTGGGGGTTATGTGTATGAATTGTGTGTTGAAATAGTTGGAAGAAGGGGTATTTATTAGGGTGGGATGGGGTAGGGTTCAAATATGAAGGGAGAATTGGGTAGAAAATTTTGAATTTGAAGTGGGTGAGGGTTGGTGGGAGCTAGGATAGTTTTGGGAAGAGATATGGATGTGATTGGTTGAGGGTTTATGGGGAAGAGTGCGAGGAGAAGAGTGAAAGTAAGAGGGAGAAGAAGGTGGGAAGAGACAAAAAGAAGGTGGGGTAGGTGAAGATTCTATGGGACCCACTGGTCCTGAGAGGCTAGGGAATTCAAATTTCCTGCCCCCTTGTGGGCGTTGAATGCCCAGCTTTTTCTCCTTGGCTGGCATTCAACGCCAGCTGCATGCTCTATTTAGGGCGTTGGACGCCCTCTAGAGATCTCCATCCTGGCATTCAACGCCAGGTTACTGCCTTCCTTGGGCATTGAACGCCCACTAGTGGTTCTCTGACTGGCGTTCAACACCAGTTTGGCTACTTTTCTTGGGCGTTGAACGCCCATTCATGCCTTCTTGTCTGGCATTCAATGCCAGCAAGGTACCTGCTCCAGGGTGTTCTGGTTTCATTTCTGACTGTCTCTGTTTCTGTTCTAACTACTGCACATGATGACAACTTAAAGAAACAAATATGAAAAATAATTTAAAGGAAAAGCAGAAATAACTCATTATTTATGGGTTGCCTCCCAACAAGCGTTTCTTTAACGTCACTAGCTTGACGGTTAGCTCCTTTATGAAGTTAGATAGGGGCTCAGAATTTTTCCCCTTACAGTGAACTTCTTGCCTGTGCTCTCATGGATGAGTTTCACATGCTATAGAGACAGGATCTTGTTCACAGTATGTGGAATGACTGGGTTTTCTGTGAAGACAACTCTCATGCTAGGTGACAGACATTTAGTGGGGATTTTCTTGTCCCTCCAGCCTTTAGGTACCGTCTTCTTAGCACCTTTATTCTCAGTACTTGATGATGGATGCCCAACACCAAACTTAGAATTGGTGTTTGTGGGCTCTGTATAGCTTTACATTGAGAGAGAGGGTTAGAATACTAAGTGTTGCATAATTGTCTCTCTTTTGTCAGAGGGAGAGCTAGGGCTAGGTATCTTGAATAAGATATAGTCCTCATGCAATTGCAGGACTAGCTCTCCCCTTGCTACATCAATGATAGCACTGGCAGTGGCTAAGAAGGGTCTTCCAAGGATGATGGATTCAGTCTCTTCTTCCCCAATATCTAAGATTATAAAGTCTGTAGGGATGTAAAGGTTTTCAACCCTTATTAGGACATCTTCCACTAAACCATATGCCTTTTTCATTGACTTGTCTGCCATTTCTAGTGAGAATCTTGCAGCTTGCACCTCAAAAATTCTCAGTCTCTCTATTAAGAAAGTGGCATGAGGTTTATGCTTGACCTTAGGTCACACAGAGCCTTCTCAAAGGTAATGGTGCCTATGGTGCAAGGAATTAGTAAGCGTTCGGGATCCGGTAGTTTCTGAGGTAGTTTCTTTTGAATCAAGGCATTGAGTTCCTTGGTGAGCACTGGAGGTTCTTCCTCCAATGTCTCTATTCCAAATAACTTGGCATTTAGCTTCATGAGGACTCCTAGGTAACGAGTAACTTGCTCTTCCCTAGTTTCCTCTTCCTCATCAGAGGAGGAATGATCTTCATAATCCATAATTTGTAACAAGGCATTCAATGGAACTTCTATAGTCTCTTCATGAGCCTTAGTTGCCTTCAGTTCTTCAATAGGAAAGTTTTTAGTGGGCGTTGAACGCCCAGCTGGCCTATTACTGGTGTTTAATGCCAGCTGTTGTGCCACTTTGGGCGTTGAACGCCCAGTAAAGACTCCTTTACCGGCGTTCAACGCGGTGATAGTTCTTCTTTGGGCGTTGAACATGCAGTAGGGACTCCTTTACTGGCGTTCAATGCCAGAGCATCCCCTTCAGATTCATCCTCAACATCTATAGTGATGGCCTTGCACTCTTCCCTTGGGTTTACTTCAGTGTTACTTGGGAAAGTGTTAGGAGGGGTCTCAGCGATTCTCTTACTCAGCTGACTAACTTGTACCTCCAGATTTTTTATGGAGGACCTAGATTCTGTTATGAAACTGTGAGTGGTCTTAGAGAGTTCAGAAACTATGGTTGCTAAGTCAGAGAGGCTTTGCTTAGAAGTCTCCATATGTTGCTGAGAAGATGGGAAAGGTTTATTACTGTTAAACCTATTATGGTTTCTTCCACCTTGATTATTGTTGAAGTTTTGCTGAGGCTTCTGTTGATCCTTCCATGATAAGTTAGGATGATTCCTCCATGAGGAATTGTAGGTGTTTCGGTAGGATTTTCCCATCTAATTCACCTCCTCCATCACGGGTTGATTTGGATCATAAGCATCTCCTTCACAGGAGGTGTCTTGAATTCTGCCAATTGCAGCTTGCATTCCGGTCAAATGCTAAGAGATCATATTGACCTGTTGGGTCAAGATCTTGTTCTGAGCCAATATGGCATTCAAAGTTTCAACCTCCAGGACTCCTTTCTTCTGAGCTACCCCATTGTTCACAAGGTTTCTCTCAGAAGTGTACATGAATTGGTTGTTTGCAACCATTTCAATGAGTTCCTGTGCCTCTTCAGGTGGAGTGATCCACCAGCAGAATGGTCCAAAGATATCTTGTATATCTCAGATAGACCATCATAGAAGATACCTAGGATAGTCTATTCTGAGAGCATGTTAGGAGGACATCTCCTGATCAGTTGCTTGTATCTTTCCCAAGCTTCGTAGAGGGATTCACCCTCTTTTTGTCTGAAGGTTTGAACTTTCACCCTGAGCTTGTTCATTTTCTGAGGTGAAAAGAATTTGGCCAAGAATGCATTGACTAACTTTTCCCAAGAGTCTAGCCTTTGTTTGGGTTGACAATTGATGAGCGGATAATTTATACGCTTTTTGGCATTGTTTTTAGTATATTTTTAGTATATTTTAGTTAGTTTTTATTATATTTTTATTAGTTTTTATTCAAAAATCACATTTCTGGACTTTACTATGAGTTTGTGTATTTTTCTGTGATTTCAGGTATTTTCTGGCTGAAATTGAGGGACCTGAGCAAAAATCTGATTCAGAGGCTGAAAAAGGACTGCAGATGCTGTTGGATTCTGACCTCCCTGCACTCGAAGTTGATTTTCTGGAGCTACAGACACCCAATTGGCACGCTCTTAATTGCGTTGGAAAGTAGACATCCTGGGCTTTCCAGCAATATATAATAGTTCATATTTTGTCCGAGATTTGATGGCCCAAACCGGCATTCCAAGTCAGCATAAAAATGTCAAAACGCCAGAACTGGCATAAAAGCTGGAGTTAAACGCCCAAACTGGCACAAAAGCTGGCGTTTAACTCCAAGAAAAGTCTCTACATGTGAAAGCTTCAATGCTCAGCCCAAGCACACACCAAGTGGGCCCGGAAGTGGATTCTGCATCATTTACTCATTTCTGTAAACCTTAGGCTACTAGTTCTCTATAAATAGGACCTTTTGCTATTGTATTTTCATCTCTAGAACACATTTAATTTTCATTTTACGTTCTAAGACCTCCATGGGAGGCTGGCCACTCGGCCATGTCTACCCTATTTTTACTTATGTATTTTCAACGGTGGAGTTTCTACACCCTATAGATTAAGGTGTGGAGCTCTGCTGTTCCTCATGAATTAATGCAAAGTACTATTATTTTTCTATTCAACTCAAGCCTATTTCTTCTCCAAGATATTCATTCGCACTCAAGAACATGATGAATGTGATGATTATGTGACACTCATTACCATTCTCACCTATGAACGCGTGCCTGACAACCACTTCCGTTCTACATGCAAACAAGCTTGAATGTATATCTCTTGGGTTTCTAATCTAAGATTAGAACCTTCGTGGTATAGGCTATAATTATTGGCGGCCATTCTTGAGATGCGAAAAGTCTAAACCTTGTATGTGGTATTCCGAGTAGGATCTGGGAAGGGATGACTGTGACGAGCTTCAAACTCGCGAGTGTTGGGCGTAGTGACAGACGCAAAAGGATCAATGGATCCTATTCCAACATGATCGAGAACCGACAGATGATTAGCCGTGCGGTGACAGCGCATTTGGACCATTTTCACTGAGAGGACGGGAGGTAGCCATTGACAACGGTGAAACCCAACATACAGCTTGCCATGGAAAGGAGTATGAATGATTAGATGAAGACAATAGAAAAGCAGAGGTTCAGAAGGAACAAAGCATCTTCATACGCTTATCTGAAATTTTCACCAATGAATTACATAAGTATCTCTATCTTTATTTTATATTTTATTTATATTTTAATTATCAATTCTCCATAACTATTTGAATATGCCTGACTGAGATTTACAAGATGACCATAGCTTGCTTCAAGCCGACAATCTCCGTGGGATCGACCCTTACTCACGTAAGGTTTATTACTTGGACGACCCAGTACACTTGCTGGTTAGTTGTGCGGAGTTGTGATAAAGAGTTGAGATTACAATTGTGCGTACCAAGTTGTTGGCGCCATTGATGATCACAATTTTGTGCACCAAGTTTTTGGCGCCGTTGCTAGGGATTGTTCGAGTTTGGACAACTGACGGTTCATCTTGTTGCTTAGATTAGGTAACTTTATTTTATTTTTATTCTTCAGAATTTTTAAGAATGGATTCTAGAGTTTCAGATGATGCTTTTATCATCACAAAAGCTAATTGATTCTCATCAATTTGGCTGTTGTATGTAATGTCCTGCTAAAGCTTGGCTAGCCATGTCTAATCTTTTTAGACTGAAGCTTTAGACTAACATTGCATGATTCCTGGAATTCTGATTAAAAAAAATTGAGTTTAATTATTTTCTCTTTTTCAAAATACTTTTTGAAAAATACAAAAAAAATTATAAAATCATAAAAATAAAAAAAAATTTTATGTTTCTTGTTTGAGTCTAGTGTCAATTTTTAAGTTTTGTGTCAATTGCATGTCTTTATTCTTCTTGCATTTTTCGAATATATGCATTATGTTCTTCATTAATCTTCAAGTTGTTCTTGATGATTTCCTTGCTCTGATCTTTAAATTCTCTTGTTTTGTGTGTTTTGTTATTTTTCATATGCATTTTCAATTTATTAGTGTCTCTAATATGAAAATTTCTAAGTTTGGTATCCTGCATGCATTATTTGTTTTGATCTTGATTTTCCATGTTTAGTTTCATTCTGTTGTTTTTCTTTCTCATCATTAAAAATTCAAAAATTTTTTTTCAAAATTGTGTCTTTTCAAGTCAATAATACAGAGAATTAAAGATTCAGAACATGCAGCAGAGGAATTACCGAGAAAAAGCTGGGCATTCAAAACGCCCAGTGAGAAAGGAAAACTGGCGTTTAAACGCCAGCCAGGGTACCTGGCTGGGCGTTAAACACCCAAAAAGGTAGTATTTTGGGCGTTAAACGCCAGAATGGATACCATTCTGGGCGTTTAACGCCAGGATGGCACAAGAGGGAAGATTTTGTTTTTAATTCAAATCTTTTTCAAATCATATCTTTTCAAAATTAAATCCTTTCCATTTTTTTCTATTTTCGAAAATCCTTGCTAACAATTAGTGATTTGATTCAAAAATTTCTTCCTTGTTAAGAAAGGTTCAATAAATGAATTTTAGAATCATATCTTTTAAATTTCTTGTTAGCTAAGGCATTAATTTTAAAAATCAAATCTTTTTAATTATTTGTCAATCATATATTTTTAAAACCATATTTTCTCAATCATATCTTCTCAACCACATCTTTTTCAAAAATGATTTTTAATCATATCTTTTTTTATTCTTAATTTCAAAATCTTTTTCAAAATCACTTAACTACTTTCTCAACTTTAATTTTTGAAAATGATCAACTAAATTTTCAAAATTTCTTTTAATTATTTCAAATTCTTTTTAATTTAAAATTTTTAGTTTTATTTAAAAATTTATTTTTGAAAATTCTTCCCCTCCTTACATCCTTCTATTTAAGGGACTAACACTCCTCCTCAATGAGCAATTCGAACTCTCTACTTCTTCATAAGTTCGAATCCTCCTCTCTACCTCATCCTTCCATTCTTCTTTTTCTCTGACACATTAAGGAATCTCTATACTGTGACATAGAGGATTCCATACTTTCTTCTCCTCTCTTTCATATGAGCAGGAGCAAGGACAAAGGCATTCTTATTGAAACTGATCTTGAACCTGAAAGGACCTTGAAGAGAAAGCTAAGAGAAGCTAAAACACAACTCTATGCAGAGAATCTAACAGAAATTTTCAAACAAGAAGAAGACATGGCAGCCAAAAATAACAACAATGCCAACAATGCAAGGAAGGTGCTTGGTGACTTTACTGCACCTACTCCCGACTTCTATAGGAGAAGCATCTCTATCCCTGCCATTGGAGCAAACAACTTTGAGCTTAAGCCTCAATTAGTTTCTCTGATGCAACATAATTGCAAGTTTCATGGACTTCCATTGGAAGATTCTCATCAGTTCTTAGCTGAATTTTTGCAAATCTGTGACACTGTCAAGACCAATGGGGTTGATCCCGAGGTCTACAGGCTTATGATTTTTTCTTTTGCTGTAAGAGACGGAGCTAGAATATGGTTGGATTCACAACCTAAGAAAAGCCTGAACTCTTGGGAAAAGCTGGTCAGTGCTTTTCTGGCCAAATTCTTTCCACCTCAAAAATTGAGCAAGCTTAGAGTGGAAGTCCAGACCTTCAGATAGAAGGAAGGTGAATTCCTCTATGAAGCTTGGGAAAGATACAAGCAATTGATCAGAAGGAAAGATACAAACAATTGATCAGAATGTGTCCTTCTGACATGCTTTGAGAATGGAGCATCATATGTATCTTCTATGATGGTCTGTCTAAACTGTCCAAGATGTCATTGGACAGCTCTGCTGGAGGATCTCTTTATCTGAAGAAGACGCCTGCAGAAGCTCAGGAACTCATTGAAATGGTTGCAAATAACCAATTCATGTACACTTCTGAAAAGAATTCTGTGAATAATGGGACAAATAAGAAGAAATGAGTTCTTGAGATTGATACTCTGAATGCCATATTGGCTCAGAACAAAATATTGACTCAGCAAGTCAATATGATTTCTCAGAGTCTGTCTGGAATACAAGCAGCAACAGGCAGTACCAAAGAAGCTTCATCTGAAGAAGAAGCTTATGATCCCGAGAACCCAACAATGGAAGAGGTGAATTACATGGGAGAACCCTATGGAAACACCTATAATCCTTTATGGAGAAATCATCCAAATCTGTCATAGAAGGACCAACAGAGGCCTCAACAAGGCTTCAACAACAGTAATGGTGGAAGAAATAGGATTAGCAATAGCAAGCCTTTTCCATCATCTTCTCAGCAACAGACAGAGAATTCTAAGCCAAGCCACTCTGACTTAGCAACGGTAGTCTCTGATCTATCTAAGACCACTCTAAGTTTCATGACTGAAACAAGGTCCTCTATTAGAAATTTGGAGGCACAAGTGGGTCAGCTGAGTAAGAAAGTTACTGAACTCCGTCCTAGTACTCTCTCAAGCAATACAGAAGAGAACCCAAAGAGAGAATGCAAGGCCATAAACACGTCCCACATGGCCGAATGCATAGAAGAGGGAAAGACAGTGATTTCCACTGAGGAAGACCTCAATGGACGTCCACTGGCCTCCAAGGAGTTTCCTAATGAGGAACAATGGGAATCTGAGGCTCATACGGAGACCATAGAGATTTCATTGAATTTACTTCTGCCATTCATGAGCTCTGACGAGTATTCTTCCTCTGAAGAGGATGAAGATGTTACTGAAGAGCAAGTTGCTAAGTACCTTGGAGCAATCATGAAGCTAAATGCCAAGTTGTTTGGTAATGAGACTTGGGAGAATGAACCCCCCTTGCTCACCAAAGAACTGGATGACTTGACTAGGCAAAGATTACCTCAGAAGAGACAGGATCCTGGAAAGTTCTCAATACCTTGTACCCCAAGCACCATGACCTTTGAAAAGGCTCTGTGTGACCTAGGGTCAAGTATAAACCTCATGTCTCTCTCTGTAATGGAAAAGCTAGGGATCCTTGAGGTACAAGCTACAAGAATCTCACTAGAGATGACAGACAATTCAAGGAAACAGGCTTATGGACTTGTAGAGGATGTCTTGGTAAAGGTTGAAGGCCACTATATCCCTGCTGATTTCATAATCCTAGACACTGGGAAGTGTATGGATGAATCCATCATCCTTGGCAGACCCTTCCTAGCCACAGCAAAAGCTATGATTGATGTTGACAGAGGAGAATTTGTCCTTCAAGTGAATGAGGACTCCCTTGTGTTTAAAGCTCAAGGATATCCCTCTGTAACCATGGAGAGGAAGCATGAAAAGCTTCTCTCAATACAGAGTCAAATAGAGCCCCCAGATTCAAACTCTAAGTTTGGTGTTGGGAGGCCATCATCATGCTCTGAGTATCTGTGAGGCTCCATGAGAGCCCACTGTCAAGCTATTGACATTAAAGAAACGCTTGTTGGGAGGCAACCCAATTTTATTATATCTATTTATTTTCCATTGTTATTTTATGTTTTCTGTAAGTTGATGATCATGTGAAGTCACAAAAATAACTGAAAAGTAAAAACAGAATGAAAAATAGTATTAAAAATAGCACACCCTAGAGGAGAAGCCTACTGGCGTTTAAACGCCAGTAAGGGGCACAGAGCTGGTGTTTAACGCCAGAAAGGGGCACAGAGCTGGCGTTTAACGCCAGAAATGGGCACAAAGCTGGCGTTTAACGCCAGAAAAGGGAGAGAAGCTGGTGTTTAAATGCCAGAAAGGGGAGAAAAGCTGGTGTTAAACGCCAGAAATGGGCAGCAACCTGGCGTTTAACGCCAGGATTGGCAATCAAGGGGGTGTTTACACGCCAACACAGTGCAGGGATGAGAAATCCTTGACACCTTAGGATCTGTGGACCCCACAGGATCCCCACCTACCTCAACTCTCTCTCTTCTTCATACCTACCCATAACACCCTTCCCCAAAAACCCTTCACCAATCACCTCAATACCTCTTTCCCAAAAACCTTCACCTATCAAATCCTACCCTCTTCTCCATAATCTCTTCACCAATCCACATTCACCATTCAAATTCAAACCACTTTCCCTCCCAAACCCACCCATACATGGCCGAACCCTACCCCTCTCTCCACTCCTATATAAACCCCTATTCACTCCTTCATTTTCACACATCATACACATTACTTACCCCCCTTGGCCGAAACACTACACCCCCTCCATCTCCTCTATTTCTTCCTCTTCTACTATTTTCTTTCTTCTTTTGCTCGAGGAAGAGCAAACCTTCTAAGTTTGGTGTGGTAAAAGCGTTGCTTTTTGTTTTTTCATAACCATTTATGGCACCAAAGGCCGGAGAAACCTCTAGAGACCTCTAGAAAGAGAAAAGGGAAGGCAAAAGCTTCCACCTCCGAGTCATGGGAGATGGAGAGATTCATCTCAAGGGTGCATCAAGACCACTTCTATGAAGTTGTGGCCAAGAAGAAGGTGATCCCCGAGGTCCCCTTCAAGCTCAAAAAGGGTGAATATCCGGAGATCCGATATGAGATTCAAAGAAGAGGTTGGAAAATTCTCACCAACCCCATTCAACAAGCCGGTTCAACTAAGAAGGCATGACCTCAAGCCCGTGGCTAGGGGATGGTTGGAGTTCATCCAACGCTCAATCATTCCCACTAGCAACCGGTCTGAAGTTACTATAAACCGGGATATCATGATCCATAGCATCATGATTGGAGAGGAAGTAGAAGTTCATGAGGTTATATCCCTAGAACTCTACAAGGTGGCAGACAAGTCCTCTACTTTGGCAAGGTTAGTCTTCCCTAATCTCATTTGTCACCTCTGCAATTCAGCTGAAATTGACATGGAGAAAGACATCCTCATTGATGAGGACAAGCCCATCACTAAGAAAAGGATGGAGTAAATAAGAGATCCCACTCACCAAGAACATGAGGAAATTCCTCATCATGAAATCCCTGAGATGCTTCAAGGGATGCATTTTCCTCCACAAAACAATTGGGAGCAAATCAACACCTTCCTAGGAGAATTAAGTTCCAACATGGGACAACTAAGGGTGGAGCACCAAGAGTATTCCATCCTCCTCCATGAAATTAGAGAAGACCAAAGAGTCATGAGGGAGGAGCAACAAAGGCAAGGAAGAGACATTGAGGAGCTCAAGCACTCCATAAGATCTTCTAGAGGAAGAACAAGCCGCCACTAAGGTGGACCCGTTCTTTAATTTCCTTGTTCTTTATTTTCTGTTTTTTGTTCCCTATGCTTTATGTTTTATTTATGTTTGTGTCTTATTACATGATCACTAGTGTCTTAGTGTCTATGCCTTAAGGCTATGAATGTTCTATGAATCCATCACCTTTCTTAAATGAAAAATGTTTTTAATTGTAAAAGAAAAAGAAATACATGAATTTCGAATTTCAAAATAGTTTAATTATTTTGATATGGTGGCAATACTTTTTGTTTTCTGAATGAATGCTTGAATAGTGCATATTTTTGAATTTGTTGTTTATGAATGTTAAAATTGTTGGCTCTTGAAAGAATGATGGAAAAGGAGAAATATTATTGATAATCTGAAAAATCATAAATTGATTCTTGAAGCAAGAAAAAGCAGTGAAAAGCTTGCAAAAAAAATGGCGAAAAAATAAAAGAAAAAGAAAGAAAAAGAAAAAGCAAGCAGAAAAAGCCAATAGCCCTTTAAACCAAAAGGCAATGGTAAAATAAAAAGGATCCAAGGCTTTGAGTATCAGTGGATAGCAGGGCCCAAAGGAATAAAATCCTGGCCTAAGCGGCTAAACCAAGCTGTCCCTAACCATGTGCTTGTGACGTGAAGGTGTCAAGTGAAAAACTTAAGACTGAGCGGTTAAAGTCGTGGTCCAAAGCACAAGAGTGTGCTTAAGAGCTCTGGACACCTCTAATTGGGGACTCTAACAAAGCTGAGTCACAATCTGAAAAGGTTCACCCAGTTATGTGTCTGTGGCATTTATGTATCCGGTGGTAATACTGGAAAACAAAATGTTTAGGGTCACGGCCAAGACTCATAAAGTAACTGTGTTCAAGAATCAACATACTGAACTAGGAGAATCAATAACACTATCTGAATTCTGAGTTCCTATAGATGCCAATCATTCTGAACTTCAAAGGATAAAGTGAGATGCCAAAACTGTTCAGAAGCAAAAAGCTAATAGCCTCGCTCATCTAATTAAGACTGATCTTCATAGATGTTTTTGGAATTCATTGTATATTCTCTTCTTTTTATCCAACTTTTTTTTAGTTGCTTGGGAACAAGCAACAATTTAAGTTTGGTGTTGTGATGAGCGGATAATTTATACGCTTTTTAGCATTATTTTTAGTATGTTTTTAGTATATTTTAGTTAGTTTTTATTATGTTTTTATTAGTTTTTATTCAAAAATCACATTTCTGGACTTTACTATGAGTTTGTGTGTTTTTCTGTGATTTCAGGTATTTTCTGGCTGAAATTGAGGGACTTGAGCAAAAATCTGATTCAGAGGCTGAAAAAAGACTGCAGATGTTGTTGGATTCTGACCTCCCTGCACTCGAAGTTGATTTTCTGGAGTTACAGAAGCCCACATGCTCTTAATTGCGTTGGAAAGTAGACATCCTGGGCTTTCCAGCAATATATAATAGTTCATATTTTGTCCGAGATTTGATGGCCCAAACTGGCATTCCAATTCAGCATAAAAATGTCAAAACGCCAGAACTGTCATAAAAGCTGGAGTTAAACGCCCAAACTGGCACAAAAGCTGGCGTTTAACTCCAAGAAAAGTCTCTACATGTGAAAGCTTCAATGCTCAGCCCAAGCACAAACCAAGTGGGCTCGGAAGTGGATTCTGCATCATTTACTCATTTCTGTAAACCCTAGGCTACTAGTTCTCAATAAATAGGACCTTTTGCTATTGTATTTTCATCTCTAGAACACATTCAGTTTTCATTTTACGTTCTGAGACCTCCATGGGAGGCTGGCCACTCGACCATGTCTACCCTATTTTCACTTATGTATTTTCAACGGTGGAGTTTCTATACCCCATAGATTAAGGTGTGAAGCTTTGCTGTTTCTCATGAATTAATGCAAAGTACTATTATTTTTCTATTAAACTCAAGCCTATTTCTTCTCCAAGATATTCATTCGCACTCAAGAACATGATGAATGTGATGATTATGTGACACTCATCACCATTCTCACCTATGAACGCGTGCCTGACAACTACTTCCGTTCTACATGCAAACAAGCTTGAATGTATATCTCTTGGGTTTCTAATCTAAGATTAGAACCTTCGTGGTATAAGCTAGAATTATTGGCAGCTATTCTTGAGATCCGGAAAGTCTAAACCTTGTATGTGATATTTCGAGTAGGATCTGGGAAGGGATGACTGTGACGAGCTTCAAACTCGCGAGTGTTGGGCGTAGTGACAGACGCAAAAGGATCAATGGATCCTATTCCAACATGATCGAGAACCGACAGATGATTAGCCGTGCGGTGACAGCGCATTTAGACCATTTTCACTGAGAGGACGGGAGGTAGCCATTGACAACGGTGAAACCCAACATACAGCTTGTCATGGAAAGGAGTATGAATGATTGGATGAAGACAATAGGAAAGCAGAGGTTCAGAAGGAACAAAGCATCTTCATACGCTTATCTGAAATTTTCACCAATGAATTACATAAGTATCTCTATCTTTATTTTATATTTTATTTATATTTTAATTATCAATTCTCCATAACCATTTGAATCCGTCTGACTGAGATTTACAAGATGACCATAGCTTACTTCAAGCCGACAATCTCCGTGGAATCGACCCTTACTCACGTAAGGTTTATTACTTGGACGACCCAATACACTTGCTGGTTAGTTGTACGGAGTTGTGATAAAGAGTTGAGATTACAATTGTGCGTACCAAGTTGTTGGCACCATTGATGATCACAATTTCGTGCACCAACAATCCAACCATATCCTAGCTCTGTCTCTAACATCAAAAGGGAAAAGTATAAGCCTGTAGACCTCTAGATCCACTCCATTAGTCTTAACAGTAACACAGATTTGTAAGAATTCAGATAGGAATTGATGTGGATCTTCCTTTGGAAGTCCATGAAATTTGCAATTATGTTGCATTAGAGAGACTAACTGAGGCTTAAGCTCAAAGTTATTTACTCTAATGGCAGGTATAGATATGCTTCTTCCATAGAAGTTAGAAGTGAGTGCAGTGAAGTCACCAAGAACCTTCCTTGGATCTCTTCCATCATTCGAATTGCCTGCCATGTTTGTACTTTCAGCCTCTTGTTCGAAAAGTTCTGTGAGGTTTTCTCCAGAGTGTTGTGCTTTAACTTGTTGTAAATGCCTTTTTAGGGTTCTTTCAGGTTCAGGATCAGGATCAAAAAGAGGTTCTTTATCTCTGTTACTGCTCATAAACAAGAAAAAGAAAAACAAGAAAGAAAGAGAATGGGAGTTTCTATGTCAAAGTATAGAGAACTCCAGTGAGATGTGAAGAAGAAAGAAGAATGAGGGTAGAGGAGTGAGAAGAAGAATTCGAATAGAGGCGGTGGAAGAATTCAAATTTTAAGAGATAAAAAGAGAAACTAGAATTAAAATATTTTTGTTTTTATTTTATTTGTTTATTGAATTCGAAAAACAAGAAGAAAATTAAAAGCAAATTAACTAAAAAGAATTGAAAATTGAAAGGTGATTTTCGAAAAAAGAAGAAAGAAAGACTTGAAATTGAAAAAGTTTTGAATAAAAGAAAGAAGGTAAGTTAGGTAAGTTTTAAAATTAAAAGAAAAAGATAAGATGAAGATTTGAAAAGAAGGGGATTTCTCTTAACTTTTTTTTTTCAAAAGATAGGATTTAAATTAAAAAGATTTGAAAAGATTTAAAAAGATTTGAGATTTAAAAATTAAAAGAAAGATAAGATAGAAAAGTATGATATGAAAAGATTTGAAAAGATAGTAAAGATTTAAAAAGATTTGAAATTAAAATTTAAAAGAAGATAAGATAGAAAAGTTTTTAAATTAAAAAGATATAACAAGAATTGAAAAAGATTTGAAAAGATAAGATTTGAAATTTAAAATTTAACTTTACTAACAAGAAAACACCAAAACTTAAAAAATTTTTTTTATCAAGATAAGAAAAGATAGTTAAGATTTTCGAAAATTTGAATATAGATAAAGGAGATATTTATTTTTTTGAATTAATGAAGAAAGAGAAAAACAATTAAGAGACACCAAACTTAAAAATTTTTAGATCAAAGACACTAGTTTTTCGAAAATTAAAAAGAAAAAACACCAAAAGACACCAAACTTAAAATTTTGTAGATCAAACAAAGAAAAGAAACAAGAAAAACTTGAATACCAAGAAGAACACTCAAGAACAAATTTAAAAAATTTTAAAGAAAAAGATGAAAACAGACGGGACACCAAATTTAAGAACTGACACTAGGCTCAAACAAAAGACAAAGAAAAGATGGATTTTTAAAAGTTTTTGAAAAAGAAAACAAAAGACACAATTAAAAGATAAAATTATGGTTTGATAGCTCTTTAAATCTGTAAAAAGTACCTAATCTAAGCAATAAGATAGTTCGGTAGTTTGTCAAACTTGAACAATATCCGGCAACGGCGCCAAAAACTTGGTACACAAAATTGACTCCGCAATATTCACATAGATAGACCGGCAAGTGCACCGGGTCGTCCAAGTAATGCCTCAGGTGAGTGAGGGTCGATCCCATGGAGATTGTTGGTTTGAACAAGTAATGGCTATCTTGTAGATCTTAGTCAGGCGAATAGAAAATATAGTTATTGTGGAAAAACCTATAAAAACAGAATAGATAAAGTATTACTAGATAGGTGTGAATTCAATTGATAAGAAATTGGTTAAGGCTTCGGAGATGCCTCCTCCTTTTGGATCAACTTTTCTTACTGTCTACCTCAACTTCTGATGATTCATTCCATGGCAGGATGTAAGTGACTAATGCCAGGTCAGTGTATACCTCAACTTTACTTACTGTCTATCTCAACTTTTCTTACTGTCTACCTCAACTTCTGGATCTTAGTCATTAATCTCATCTGCTTCAGATCAAATGGAGATTAGAAGACAAGTTATGGAAACTAGAAGCTGATATACAAAGGAGAAACAAAAGGGAATATATCTTGGAACGAAGAGAACAAAGGGGGAGTATACCTGCAAAAGACACTCCGATGCTTAAGTTAGTTCAATGTATATCCGTGTGTGTATACTTAGATAATGTTGCTTACCTTTTATATGTGTGAGGAGGTATTAACAGTTACGCTTTGGTAGTTATTTTTCATTGAAGAGTAGTAATACCATGTTAGAACGTTATGATATTTGTTTTGATGTGCGAATCCGAGTTATAACGTCAGGATGAGTTATAACGCTTTGAGCCGAGTCATAATGTTGGAAATCGATTTATAGCTTTTAAATTGGGTTGTAACAGCCATATCAGGTAGTGTTCTTAAAGTGTGATTGGTTTGCATTTTTATTTTTATTTTAATATTTTTTATTTTGTTCCTTCATAAAATTCAAAAAACAAAAAACAATAAAAATAAAAAAGTGTAAACCAAACACATTAGAAAGATCAAAGTAATCTACCTTATTAAGTTGATCATGACCCGTCACAAAATATACTTGGAGTTCATGTTTGGACTCTTTATCATCATCCAACTTATTTTTAAGATCTTCTCAAGAAGCTATAAACACTCTCTCCTTTTTTTTAGTTTGGGACAATCAAATTCATAGTGGCCAACCTCTGTGTAATAATGACAAATGATCTTGTTAAGGTCCTTCTTGAAGTCCTTTGAACTCAAGCTTCTACTTTTGCTTTTTCTTCTCATGAGTATTTTTAATCTCCTAACAAAAAACACAAGTTCGATCGTCATCGGATAAACCATCGAAATCATCTTTCAATGAATTTATTTTAGATTTAACGGTTACTTCTTTCTTTTTCATGTCCTGGGTGAAGCATGTGGTTTCATAGCTTAAAAATTTTCCTTTAAACTTATCATAGGTTATTATATCTAAGTTGTTACTTTTAGCTATGACAGTACTTTTGGTTTTCCACTCTTTTGTAAGATTTTCAAGAACTTTTTTCATTAACACTTGTTCGAAATGGTTTATTCTCATAGAATCCAAATTATTAATGATGACTAAGAATCTCTCAATATTTATCTCAAATCTCTTTTGATGTTTTGTATCTTGAAGCCTTTTGAAATTTGTCAAAACTAATAACACAATGCATCATGTTGTTTGCCTTAGCATTGAGCTCCACTTTCTTGTCTTTATCAGTCCACTTGTTCTCTTCTTTATGAACCACATCTTCTTTGATATTTGTCTTCTTTAGAATGTCCAGGTCATTCATGATTATCTTCCAAATATTGTAATTCATAAATTGCACAAATATCCTCATTATTTTCTTCCAGAAGTTGTAGTTTTTGCCATTAAAAAATGGTGGTCTGTTGTTGGATTTTTCTTCGTTGAGTGTGTAAGCCACCATATTTGCTCTCATGTTAGCCATTTGGATCTTTCCTCCAAATTATTCGACTGATTCTTGAGACCTTTGATCTTGATATCAATTGATGGTTGTCAATAACTTAGAGAAGCGGTTTGAATCTATGTCCGCTTTTTATCTTAGTCACCAAAACAGATTGAATCTTAGATGCTATAGTGTCTGTGTATATGATTATGCATGAGACATTTTATTTTTGTCTCATAAAAACTGAATAAAAGACAGAGCAAAGAAGAGAAGCTTGCATCACCATATATCCTAGTTTAGCCACTTAGTGCAATGTAATATACATCCGGTCTCTTCCATAATATTGATAGAATTTTTACTATAATTTCAGAAAAATTACAATTACCAATCCCTAGGATTCTTCCTAATCCTATCAAGAAACACCAAAACTTCTAACGAAACTTATCACCAATAAACTAACCTAACTTAGCAAGGGAAACCTCTTATTAGGCTCATGATACAAAATAGAAAATACATCAAAACAATTTGACATGTTCAATGGCTTTTGCTCAAAGTATATCTCTCTTTGTCTTTTCTCTTAATGACTTTTACTAATGCATCACATATTAGCCTTTTTCTTGAAAAAAAGAAAGATAAACTAGAACAATAACATATCAATGTAAACAACAAAGGAGAAGAAGCATAGCAAGAATGGTCTAGAAATACCAGATTTAGTGCTCTCACTTCTTACCTTCAACTCTTGGCCAAATGCTCCTTTTGTATAGGTTAATTTTTTCCAAAAATTGAAGCTCTCCTTAGTGACAATGTCTAAGCACCAAGGACAGTATTGTGGTCGTATTCTTCTCCCATAATCAGCGTGTTATTGCAGGAGTAGTGAAGGTGCAAAACTGCAAAGGAGCAATGACAGAGAATTATGGATAGGAGTGAGTTGTCCTTACTGTCCTTAATGTTCCTTTTTCTTTCTTTTTATTGAGAGGACTTTATTGATAGCACTTTGTACTAACCAAATTGTTCATGCCTTGGCCCATCACTCAGCTAGGCCCAAAAAGGATGGAGCCCAATTAGTAGATATTATCTACATTATACAGATACCTGACCTCATAGAGGTCGGGCATGGCTACTAGGCTCAGCCCTACTTATCCAAATGAATAGCTAACACTAAAGATATCTCCTATCAATCTAGAAAGGAGATCTCAAGAACCTCCCAAACAAAAAAGAACAGTTATCCACCATCAAAGGTGAAATGCTAAAAGGTGGTTATTGACTTTACATCTATACTTATAAATATCCTGACATTCTCAAGTATTCTTCGAACCCAACCTACTAAAAACTTGCCTAAAACCCTTGCTAACTTAAGCATCGGAGTCCCTTGTAGGTACCACCATCACCTCCTCATAAGGAATTTAGACAGCGGCACCTCGACACCAGTAGACGTCGGAAGCTGTCTTAAAAGGAGTCTGGACCTTTCGTTTAGGCCCAAAGCAACCCAGTTTCAGGTAACCCTCAGAATATTGGTGTCGTGGCCGCAGACCTGGAAGTCTACACCCAATCATGGAAGACAATCGTCCTAAAGATGGACACACGGCACCCAAGTCCGAGCCAGAACATCACAACGATGATCGTGCAATAGTGATACCTCCACAGAAAAATAGAGCGGACAGTTCTAATGGGGAGGGAACTTCACAAAACCCTCAACCTAGAAGGATAACCTTAGAAATTCACCCATTTGAGGACGTGGTGAACCAAAATCTAGCAGAGCTTATACGTTTGGTACACGAACACCATCGACGCTTGGAGCAGCTCAAGATTGAATTAGAGTGACAACGAAAATCTGAACAAGCTCTCAAAAGGGAGGTACAATGACGAAGGAATCTAGAAGAAAAACTCGAGAAACTAGAGACCGACCTTCGAGCTCAGAGAGCCCATGTGGATCAGGAAGGGGGATGGAGATCAATTCATGAAGGAGATCATGTAGGCTAGGGTTCCCAGGAATTTTAAAAGCCCAGACATAGACCTCTATGATGGAATGACCAGCCCAAAACATCATCCAAGTAACTTCAAAAGCCGAATGTACTTGGCTAATGCGTTGGATGCAACTCATTGCAAAGCTTTTCCGATAACATTAACCAAGGTGGCAATGAAATGGTTTGACAGTCTACCACCCAAGTCAGTAACTTGTTTTGACGATCTTGCGAGGAGTTTTCTCACCCGATTCTCCATCTAGAAAGACAAGGTCAAACACGCTCCAAGCCTCTTAAGGGTCAAGCAAGAGGTCGGAGAAACTCTCCGAGCTTACATGGAAAGATTCAATAAAGCCTGCTTGGAAATTCAAAATTTGCCTACCGAAGTGGTCATAATGGTGCTTGTTAGTGGCCTCAAATAACGCCCATTTTCCCAGTCTATATCGAAAAGGCACCCGACTTCCTTGTACAAGGTGCAAGAGTGAGTGAAAAAGTACATCAACATGGAAGAGAATGGTCGACTAAGAGAGCTTGTCTTGAGGCAAAACTCTCACTATTAGGCTTGAGATAAAAAGAAAGAAGCAAAGAAAAAAGATGAATACAACTCGGATAAGCCTCGAAGGTATCACATTTATACCCCACTACGAGTTTTTCTTATTGACATCTACAGGAAAATTTGCCACAGAGAGAAACTTCTACCTCCTCGGCCCATCAAAAATAAAAAAGTGGAAGTCGGACAGAATACTATGAATACCACAAGATATATGATCATTCCACCAATGACTGTTATGACTTAAAAAATGTAACGGCAAAAATTGGCTAGGAAAGGTCGGTTGAAAAGATACTTGGCAGAAGAGAAAAAGAGAGGAAGAAGACAGGAGTTGGCGACATCGGCCACTACAAATTCTTGAAAGATACAATTGCTGGAGAATTTGTAGGAGGTGGAATAACTCAACCCCCCTCCCGCAAGAGGCATTTGAAAGAAGTCTATCAAGTCAGGAAGGAGGCTAACGCCCCTAACTTGCCTACTATTATCTTCACAAAAGAAGATGCCCAAGGGATAACATCGGGGCATGACGACCCTATCGTGATAACAATGATATTTACCATACAAACCTCCACAAAATTCTGGTGGGTCAAGGAAGCTCGGCCGACATCCAATTTTAACATGATTTTGACAAGTTGAGGTTAGAAGAAAAAGAACTAAAGGCATATTCAGATACTCTTTTTGGGTTGAGAGATACGCCAATCCGACCTCTAGGATTTATTCCACTATACACCATTTTTGGTAAAGGTACAAAGTCAAGAACCTTGAGTATAGACTATATGGTGGTTGATGTAGCATTGGCCTACAATACCCTGATAGGTTGGACAACTCTAAATTGACTTGCTACGGTAGTCTCTATCCTTCACCTTTGCATGAAATTCTCGACTTCTAAGGGAATAGCCACTGTGAGAGAAGATCAGAAACTGGCAAGAAGGTGTTACATTGAAAGCATGAACCTACGTGCATGCACAAAAAAAAAGAAAGTCAACACCAGAGAACTTGGCCCTGTTCGAACTCGAGAGAAATTGAGACCACAACCCTATGGAAAGACTGAGGAGGTCCAAATCGGTGATCAGGTTGGAAAAACAACAAATATAGGGGCTAACTCAGATAAACAGTTAAAAGAAGACCTCGTCGAGCTCCTACGAGAAAATTCTAATCTCTTCGCATGGAAGGCTTCTGACATGCCTGGAATCCATCCCAACCTCATGAGTCATAGGCCTGCTATTTACCCAGATTTATGACCTGTCCAACAGAAATGGCAAAAGCTCAACTTCGAAAGAGCACAAATCGTAGAAGAACAGGTCCAAGCATTATTAGAAGCCAGGTTCATAAGAGAGGTAAAATACCCGTTATGGCTTGCCAATGTAGTGCTCGTGAAGAAACAAAACGGGAAGTGAAAAATGTGTGTCGACTACATCGACGTCAACGAAGTCTGCCCCAAGGATCCTTACCCTCTTTCTAGCATTAACGCTCTGGTAGACTTGGCTTCAGGCTACAAATACTTGTCCTTTATGGATGTATTTGAGATACAACCAAATCTCGATGTACAAGCCAGATCAGGAGAAAACCTCATTCATTACTCCTAAGGCAAACTAATGGTACATAGTAATGCCATTTGGATTAAAAAATGCAGAAGCGACAATCAAAGGTTAATAAACAAAGTATTTTCATCTCATCTTGGAAAGTTGATGAATGTTTACGTGGATGATATGCTTGTCAAAACCAAGGAAGAAGTCAATTTGCATTCCGACCTTAAAGAAGTATTCAAGACAATAAGACGGCACAAGATGAGACTAAATCCCACAAAGTGCACCTTTGCAGTAGAACTCGGGAAGTTCTTAGGGTTCATGCTCACTTAGAGAGGCATTGAAGCCAACCCAAAAAAATGCAGAGCAATCTTGGAGATGAAAAACCCGACCTGTCTGAAGGAAGTCCAGCAACTAAACGACAGATTGGCAGCCTTATCTAGATTCTTAGCAGGGTCAGCTCTAAAATCTCTACCCCTATTTTCAATACTCAAGAAGGGGTGCCAATTCAAGTGGACTCAATAATGTAAACAAGCTTTTCAAGACTTCAAAAATTTCTTGATCCTGCCACCGATTTTTACCCGACCTGAAAAAGAAGAACTCATACTGTATTTGGTAGTAGCAAACAATGCTATAGCCTCTGCCCTCGTTCGAGAAGATGAGATCGGACAATGACATGTCTATTTCACCAGCAAAGCCATACAAAGAGTAGAACTAAACTATAAAAAAATAAAGAAGTTCACTTATGCCCTCGTTTTAGCCTCCAAGAGACTTCGACCTTACTTCCAAGCCCATACTATTTGAGTCCGAACTAACCAACCCTTGAAGCATATCCTATAAAAAAGACGGAAATTGCAGGGCAAATGCTACAATAGGTAGTGGAGTTGTCTAAGTTCGACTTAAAATATGAAGCTCGTACAGCTATCAAATCACAATACCTGGCCGATTTTTTGGCTGAGTACACAACGGTACATGGAGACTTTATAGCCTGGCATCTGTATGTAGATGGATCATCAAATAAAGCTAGTAGTGGAGCAAGAATCATTTTCGAAAATGAAGAAGAAACTTGGATAGAGCACTCACTAAAATTTGAGTTTCTAACCTCCAACAACCAGGTAGAATATAAAGCCACGCTTGCTGGCTTGAGGCTGGCCAAAGAAGTCGAACAACAAAAATCACAGTGTTTAACGACTCTCAGGTGATAACTTCTCAAATAAATGGGGCCTACCAAGCCAAAGACCCCAATATGAAGAAATACTTAGAAGAAACATGAGAGCAGTTAGTTCAGTTTCAGGACGTAGAGGTCAGGCACATAACTCGGGAATTGAACGGCCAGTTGATGCCCTCTCCAAGTTGTCTAGCACCAAGCCAGGGACAACAATAAAAAGCTTAATTCAAGAAACTCTCCACACCCCATTAGTAACCAAAGAAGTCGACAGGCCAGACGTACTGACAGTCACAAATCTGAATTTGGGTTGGATGACCCCCATCATCAAATATCTCAAATTTGATGTCCTCCCTAAAAAAGAAAGAGAGGCGAGGATGCTCATAAGGGATGTACAGAACTATACTCTGGTTCACAATATACTTTATAGGAGAGGAAGATCCACGCCCTTACTGAAGTGTGTCCCGACCTCATTGACAAAAGAGGTCATAAAAGAAGTTCATAGTGGAATTTATGGAAATCACCTCGGAGCACGGTCACTAGCTAAAAAGGTCTTGCGTGCGGGTTTCTATTGGCAAACCTTACAAAGGGAAGCAGCCAACTTTTTTAAGAAATGCCGACCCTGTCAAATACATGCCAATTTTCATGTGACACCACCAGAAGAACTCATCAACATCACCTCACCATGGCCCTTTGCAAAATGGAGTTTGGATTTACTCGGACCGTTTCCTCAAGCACCCGGACAGGTGAAATACCTCATAGTCGGGTTTGATTATCTTCCAAAGTGGACCGAGGCAAAAGATCTGGCAATCATCACGGCTTAGAGAAGTAAAAAATTCTTCTACAAGAATATTGTTACCCAATTTGGGGTCCCATACTCTATAATTACAGACAATGGTACCCAGTTCACCGACTCAACCTTCAGAAGCTTGGCAAGCCTCAAGATTAAGTATCAATTCACGTCAATAGAGCACCCTTAAGCCAATGGACAAGCAGAAGCTGCAAATAAAGTCATATTGCCCAAATATAAGCGAAGACTACAAAATGCAAAGGCTGTATAGGTTGAAGAACTTTCCCAAGTTCTGTGGACATATCGGACAATTCACCATTCTACAATCGGGGAATCTCCCTTCCGACTTGCTTATGGCATAGAAGCCATAATTCCCATTGAGGTTAACAAAGAAAGTCCAAGAGTTAGATGGTACAATGAAGTAAGAAACATCTGATCTCAAAGGGAAAAACTCGATCTTCTTTCAGAAATCTGAGATCAAGCTCGAATAAAAGAGGAAGCCTTGAAATAAAGAATGTCCATAAGGTACAACAAGAAAGTCATCAGAAGAAACTTTGCAAATGAACAAACTCATACGGATTAGGAATGACATCAACATACAAAAGTCGGGCGAAGGAAAGTTTGCTGCAAATTGGAAAGGACCATACAAGATCATTGAAGTCTTGGGAAAAGGTTATTATAAGGTGTTCGACCTTCAAGGAAACAAACTCCTAAGGTCGTGGCATGCATGCAACGTAAAAAGGTACTACAGTTAGAAAGCAAACCTTGTTCCCTGATGCACTATTTTTTCTGACTTCATGGTTTTTTTTTTTCCGAAAAGGATTTTCCAAAAGGGGGGTTTTAATGAGGCATCATAACAAGGACTAGGAGTTAGACACAAGAAAACTCTTAGTAGTAAATAGCATTTGAAAATAATTTTTATTAACGATAATTCATTATTTATTCCATTGATTGTCTTACTACATGCACTAATTTAAGCTCGAAAAAGCGCAAAAATCATTGTCCGACCTAGATGGTTGGCAAGATGAAGTAACAAGGTCCAAATGAGTGTAAGAAGTTATATAAGTAGATCGTGACCTAACCTCATTAAAACTACTCAAAAGCAAGTCAGTAAAAGAGGCGAAGCTTAAAATGAATTGCAGAAGTAACTTGACGAAACTGACTACTTAAAGTCGGCACCAAACTAATAGCATCTCCCGACTAAGGGAACATATAGTCTCGACCTTATGAAGGATTATTACAAAGTAATAATCCAAATAAGTGTCTGACATCTATAGGCAGCACAAACAGAACAGGTTATCCGACCTCTTACAAAAACTCGACCAAGACGGGTTAAAAAGAGATTCAACTATAACTTGTAACATTTTTTGAGTAATAAAACTACCAAAAGCCGAACGTAGTTAGGATAACTCATAAGATAATTCATAACAACCGAGTTAGGCAAGATGTTCAGGAAATATTTGTTAAACAAGAACTACCACCAAATAATTGTGAAAAAAGTTTTAAAAGCCCTAACAAGGGCAAAACAATATCCAACTATAGTTATTACAGACAAAAATTGTTCAAAGACCCACAAATTAGGCCATCAAAAGAGTTTGTGAAAATGAACTAAGAGGGAGGATCCTATTCATCAATGGCCACATCAGCCGTTTCTTCAGCTTGGGTCGCAGGGAGAGTCTCAGCAAAAGGATTGAAAAGGAAAAAGGATCTTCGTCCATTCTAGTTGGGAAGCTCTAAGAGGTTTCCTCAGCTCAGGCACTTGATGTCTTCGAATCTCCAGAAGGAATGTCATCATCTATAGGAAGGATGATCTTCCCATAAACTATAACCTTGTCATGGTCAACAGGAGAAAGGTCCACCTCATGAGCAAGAACCCGGAACTGAGCTTTTAGATTCTCAGCCATTTCATCCATACCTTGGGCCACCCAAGTCCGACTTGGAAGAAGAAGAGAGGTGATCCGACTTGCTGGCCTCTTTCAATTGGATAGCTTGGACAACAACATTCTTCTTGGCTTGACGCAAACCTTTTAAAATGTCCGAGCCACTGGTCATCCTTGCTACAATAATATGATTATGTTGTCAAACCAGTCTAGTTACTTGCATAGTGATATTCAAGATTCAACACTTTTTCCTCCATTTTTTTGTTCAGAAAAATCAAGAGTTTTTGATATTTTTGGTAACTCAGTTTTGTGTTTTTTTCCTAACATTTTTGTTTTCGTTAGTGTTAGGCTTGTCAAGAGTCCAAGGTCAAGCCCATTTATTCAAGAATGAGATGGTCTTCCTCTTTCATTTTCTAGGGTCCAAAGGAAACGGATATTAAGCCCATATAAAACCCAAAGGTTTGTCCAAAAATATTCCCNCCCAAACAGGATTAGCCAAGCTGCAGCGCAGTAGTCAGTACTGCACCGGTGCACCCAACCAAAAACCCTAAGCATTTCACTGCAAAGGGAAATCACTCGTCAACTGAAACACACCGTGTGAACTGTGAACCTGTGTTCTGTATACTGAACAAAACTGTACTTGCTTCAAACTCATCCGATTCTGAATTTCGCAGTGTTCAACAATGGCGGAATCGCTGCAATCTCTTGTGTCACTATCCGAATTGGTTTCAACTTCCTCAACTAACCAGCGCCTTCGGATATTCCGTCGCGAAATCCCCGCCTTCTTGAGTAGTTCTACTCCAGGTCTGCACCGATCATACCAGCACTGTTCACAGTTCAGCTCGATGCACTTGACATGAAAAATGAAATAATGAATTATTGAGAATGCGCTCGTCGTCGTCTTCAAATACATAGATTTTTAGCTCTGGAATGTTAACTCAAAACGGTTTTGGTATGTTTGTGCAGATATGCCAGCAGAGGTTGCGTCATTGTTGACGGATGTAGTATTCAGAACGGTTTCAATCTACGATGATCTCAGATCGAGGAAAGCCGTTGATGAAGTCATTGTGAAGGCTTTGAGTGAAACGGTTTTCATGAAGACTTTTGCGGCGGCGCTTGTTCAGAGCATGGAGAAGCAGCTCAAGGCCCAATCGCATGTCGGAAGCTACAGGCTTCTCAGCTGGTCGTGCTTACTATTGAGCAAGAGCCAGTTCGCTTCTGTTTCCAAGAATGCTTTGTGTAGAGTGGCCGCGGCGCAAGCGTCTTTGCTTAGTATTGTTTCTCCAAGATCCTTTCGCGAGCGCAGGGCTTGCAGGAAGAAGTTTTTCCATTTGTTTTCCAAGGTTCAGCTTGACCTCTCTTCGTTATTTTATGGACATTTAATTTATTATTAGCGTTTTGAGTACTTGAATTTCATAGTGTTGGTCTGCAACTTTCAAAATACAATTCTTAAAGGAAGTGGGTATTTGTGACTTTGATGATTACGCTTGTTCTCAGTCACCAGGTATTTATAAAGTCTACATTGAGGAAATCAAGAATGGGCGAATACCATACAAGGATAGTCCTGAATTATTATTGTTGTTATTGGAGTTCTCAAGTCGTACTCCTACTTTATTTGGAGAACTTAAGGTGAGATAAATATCTATAACTCTCTGTAGGTGGCATACATATACAATTATAGATACATACATGCATGTTTGATTTATTTCTCCTGGCATTCTAATGTAATTCTTTACTGCTTACAGCTGGCTTTTCTTGATATATATGTCAATGCAATACTGACCGCCAAAGATAAGCCCAGTAGGAGTCTCATAGAAGCATTTCATCCTCTTTATTTGCAAATGTCACATCAAGATTTTCAGAGTACTGTGATACCCTCTGCTGTGAAAATGCTAAAACGAAACCCAGAGATTGTCTTGGAGTCTATTGGAATTCTTTTGGAGTCTGTTAGCCTTGATTTGAGCAAGTATGCCGATGAAATTCTTTCAGTAGTACTAGCACAGGCTCGACATGCTGATGAAGGGAGAAGGGGTGGTGCATTAACCATAGTCAGGAGTCTGAGCCAAAAAACTAGCAACCCAGATGCATTAGAGACCATGTTCAATGCTGTAAAAGCCATTATTAAAGGTATCAAATGACCTGTGCTTGTTTCGTTAACATTTAACTGCAGTTACCTTGAATTTTTAATTGGATGTATTAGTGGTGCCTCTGTTTTGGGTGTAATCAGCACATGGCTAATATAATCTGCTATGAGAAAATATAGTTGCAGTTAGTTGTCATTGCTACACTTTGCTTCAAAGAAATGCATGTATATAAGCGCACTCTTTACTCAGTTAGATCTCATTGCAACCATTCCCCATTTTACCTTTATAAATATTCTGCAGATTTTTCTTATATGAATTTTCTTTTCCTGTATTTGACTTTCCTTCAGTTTCTTTCATTTTCTCTGATAGTCAACACTTTGTGGTGTATATTTGACTGGTATATGTTTCATTCTGAACAGGTTCAGAAGGAAGGCTGGCTCTGCCATACCAGAGAGTAGGGATGGTAAATGCAATACAGGAATTATCTAATGCTCCAGATGGGAAATATCTCATCAATTTGGCGCGCATGATATGTGATTTTCTTTTATCATACTACAAGGAGGATGGTAATCTCAAGCTCTAGTTTTCCCTTTGATTATTTGTTTAATTATTTTTGAATTCGATTGGTCATTCACTTATTTTGATGCAAGAAGAAATTATTAGTGACAAGTATACCCCTAAGACATTGTGAGATGATCTCCTAGGATATACCACCAATGTGATCCAATCCCATAATAAATCTAAGGGAACTGTACACCTTTTCAGAATTAACATTCCTTTCCAACCAAGAACATCAAATATTGTCAAAAGCTGCTATGTTGCCAAAAAAATCTAGGTGTTAAAAAGACTCTTGAAATGCATCAGAAGAAGCAACTCATCGTGGAAAAAAACACATGAAATGTTGGGCCAAGAACCACAAACAGACTACTACTTAAATAGGTAACTTCACAAGACATTGAGAAGTTATCGGTCACCGTTTCTTATTTAGACATACATAACACGTATAAATTCACTTTTGAGGAAGGGTTGTCTAGTGTCTTAAGATAAAGCATATAATTTTCATGTTAAATGCCCCTGAATCAAAGATGTGGCCTTATATGAACCAAATACCAATTGTTGTTTATTGTTATTACTCAATAAAGGATTTGTGAATGAAGCAGTGCAGTCATCACTATCACTTGTTTATTTATTCTCTTTGTGCAGCACTCCATCTCTGGTCATATCACTGGTAGTGGTATTTGTGTTTACTAAATTTGGCACTGATTCATGCTCACCTTAATTGGCAGGAAATGAAGAGGTTAAAATTGTGATTTTGTCAGCTATAGCTTCTTGGGCAGTTAGATCTACTGATATCATTGAAGATAATTTAATTTCCTTTTTGGTTTCTGGATTCAAAGAGAAGGAAACTTTAAGAAGGGGTTTCCTACGCAGTCTACATGCAATATCCAAAAACGCAGATGCTGTCTTAAAGGTAAGTTGTCTTTTTAACTGATTATACTTTTGATCAACTCATTTCATGCATTTATGTGATTTTCATCTCCTTGCGTTTCAACTAAATAATTTGTAGATGTCACCTTTGCTTGGTCCTCTTGTCCAACTTGTGAAAACTGGATTTACCAAGGCAGTGCAACGTTTAGATGGCATATATGCATTGTTATTAGTTGGGAAGATAGCTGCTGTTGATATTAAAGCTGGTTTGTATTAGTGGAATCTTTATATGCTTGAACATAGAGCAGAAGTTTAGTTTTTCTTTTCCCCTCTTCTGCTTAAATTTTTCCATTCACTTGTCTTATCTTTCAGAGGAAACGTTGGCAAAGGAAAAGATATGGTCTTTGGTGTCACAAAGTGAACCTTCAGTTATGCCAATTTCGATGGTGAGTACTCTGCTTCAATTTGTTGTTGGCAGTTTCAAGGTTTTATTATATATCTAACTAAAAGGTTGCTGTGCAGGCATCAAAGCTTTCAATCGAAGATAGCATGGCATGTGTTGATCTTCTTGAAGTGCTTCTCCTTGAGCATTTACAGCGGTGAGTTCTATCTATAATGACGAGTACTTACTACACTTTATGCTTTTATGATTTATAATATTGTACTTAAGTTTCTTATTCTTTGTTATCCAGAACTTCATCCAACTTCTCAGTGAGATTGCTGTTGCAGGTGAAAAATGCGTAGAATTTTGTTAGCTCTCTATAGACATTCTATTCTGTATTGACTCAGTCAATTGTTTGTTAACTTCATGCAGCTGATGATATTTTTTATGTGCCATCCAAGTTGGGATATTCGAAGAATGACATATAATGTTGCAAAGAGGATTATTACTTCTGCTCCGCATTTATCTGAAGATATTTTCTTTGAATTTTCAAAATACCTCTCTTTGGTTGGAGAGAAGCTTATGGCTTCAAAAATGAGGTATATATGTGATTGTAATTATACATTTATCTCCATATTTATTGTGATTAAAATAAGGAAGTATGGGCAAGTTGGAATGGATTGCCAAGAAATTGCCTTGAAAACTCCTGATAGTTTATTTGTTCTTAAAATTTTCTTCATATTTTTTTTTCCAAAAAGATAATAAAGTAATGAAATCTCCTTTAGAGGTTTTGTGGCTTCCCCAGATCGGTGGTATTTGGGAGTGAAGATGCTGTTTTTATAAGGCTGCTAATTTTCTTTCGATTTTGGTTTTTCTTCTTCCAAGACATTTGACTGCCTTGGTTGGAGTGCTGATGGGAAAGGTTGCTTGTGTCCCTTGTGGAGGTCTTATCCCGTTAGAAATGAGCCTTCCATTTTGAAAATGTGATCTACTGTGGCGCTTCATGGTGCTATTCACTAATGATTATAATAGATAAAAAATGTGGTCTTACAAGTGTAGTTTATTTCATCTATTCATTTCTGATTTTTTGTGGATAAAGAATTTATTTTTGGGAAAGTAGAGAGTATATACTGTACAAGGTATTCTCCCATGAATAAGGCAAAGAAGACATGAAATTTCTATGAGGTTGACCCATGTAACACGGCAGATCATTCTCTTCATATCTACTAATGAAACACCTCTACCCTAGTAGGGATCATTTGCATCTTTTTCTTTGATACCCTTGCTTTTGTATGGTACATTTAACCATTTGTGCTTCAATTTGTAGTGACATTGATGTTTCCTTGGACCCTCAAATTCCATGCATTCCATCTGTTGAGATTTTGGTAAAGGCTTTGCTGACTATGTCACCAGCAGCTCTAAAACACTCTCCAGATTCATTTGTCAAAATAATATTTTGCTCGCATCACCCGTGTGTGGTTGGTAGTGCAAAAAGAGATGCAGTGTGGAAGGTGCTTTTCTTATATTCCTCTCTGATGCTTTTTTTGGTTATGTTTTCTTTGCTTTGGGTGTTTTGCATGGAAATTTGATAACCAATTTAAATTCTTCTTAATCATATAAACTAGGAATTCATCTGAAAATTAAAGAAGCCTGGGACTTTTTGCCTGTGATCTCTTTGTAGCCTTACTAATCAGGTGTGAGTTGCAGAAGGATCAAAATGTGTGTGTAGATGACTATTTTTATTCTTATTTTTATTATGTTACTATCACACAAAGAATGTGTTACATTTCTCCCCCGCATTTGAGTCTTGAGTAGTATGCATGCCTTTACCTGTAAAAATATATGTTTTCAGGTGATCTTTAGTTATTGTGCAATGTGCATGCATGATCATGAATATTTTTTGTTTTGAAGCTGATTCGTTTTTCTTTCTGCAGAGGCTCTTTAGGTGTTTGCAATCACACGATTTTGATGTTATTGGTGTCCTTTCTGCTAACGCAGTGAATCTCATACAGGTAATTAATATTGCTACAAAATGTCGGTGCATTAATTCATACAGATAGATTAGCTGTTATTTCATCCAAGGTTTATGAGTGAATTGATGTATTGAATATCTGAGCATTCTTGTTCACAGACAAGGAATCATTAGTGACTTTGATGGTGCACATGTACATTGATTGAATACTAGAACCAGTTCCATTTTGATGTGGCATCTTTCTGATCATTGGCTTTTTATCTGACAGTTTCTTGTCGACATATTCAGTCATTTAAAATCCTGCTTTTGATGTGGTATCTTTCAAACATTGGGTTTGTTATGCTGACAATTTTTTTTTTTGCAGATTAAGTTATTCAGAACCCTTTCCTACTGTCTGAAAATTGCCAGCTACTGTTTAGGGTTTAGGGCCAATCATTGCACCATAGCATTGGTTATAGATATATTGTCTTTGCATGGCTTGTTAATTTCTATAACAGAGTAGCTATAGGGACACTTCTTTTCTATTTTCGTCATGTCTTTATTATGTCTCAATAATTGTGTGTGCCTAGATATTTGCTAACGGTGATGTATAAACCTGGTCAACTCTTAGAGGATGTACCTTTGTGCTTCCAACTGCGAAGTGATATAATTATAATGTTTTGCAGGTCTTACTGGGACCCATGGGTTTGAAGAGTGTTAATCCACTTGAACAAGAAGCAGCAATATCATCTCTGTGCACTTTGATGTCCATAGTTCCTGCAGATGCATATACTGAGTTTGAAAATGTACGCATGTTGATGGTTATGTACAATTTATTATTATTTTCTTGGAGTCTCCGAAACTGGGAAGTTTGTGATGGTTATCTATCTCACTTCTTCTGGTTGCTGACTAGTATATATTCCTGATGCCAGCATTTGCTAAATCTTCCTGAACGTTTTTCACATGATACACTTTCTGAGAATGACATTCAGGTAATTCCTATGATTCAGTCTGAACTGTGGATTGACTATCGGTGGCTGTATGTTGTACTTTACTATGTTTTGTTTACTCAATGGGAATTTTTGTTATAAGTTATCCTTAATTTTTCCCTTTGCTGGTTTTGTCATTTTAGATTTTTCGTACTCCTGAAGGAATGCTTTCCACTGAGCAAGGAGTTTATGTTGCTGAATCTGTTGCTAGTAAGAACACAAGACAAGCAAAGGGTCGCTTCCGTATGTATGATGATGAAGATGGCCTGGTACCTCCTATTTTTCTTATTCTTTGTTACGTACTCAGACACAACAGTGAGAGTGAGAATAGAAGCTTCTATTCCTAAAGTAAAATTCCTCCTCTGCCTTTGCACTATAGTAGAAAGAGGAGAGTGGAGGGTAGAATTGAGAAAAATAAAGAAGGGGATATTCATGTAATTAACATGCCACCTGGCACTGTTAGCGGAGAAAGCGTGAAAGAGGATCAGCTGGGGAATGCTAACTGAATTGAGTGAGTGGAGAGAGGAGTGTATCAGTAACAGAATTGGGGTGAGAGGTTAGACTTTTGGTGAAAGTTAAGGCATAGGCTAGGAGAGTTGAGGCTGGCTCTTGCACATAGCCCTTATCGTTTTCCTTTATTGTTCTTGTATTTTCTCTACCATTTTCTACATCTATATCAGTATTAGAGTGAGAATTACCACTCTTCCATTCTGTTCTGTGTGTTGCTGTGTTGCTGGTGTGCGTTTTTTAATTTGTGCAGGTATCAGTTGCTACATTCTTTCTCTGTTCCATTTCCCTTAGGTTTTTCACTATATTTGTTACTTTTGACCAGGATAATTCCCGTTCGAATCATTTGCCAAAGAGAGATCCACCTAGCCGAGATATAGCTTCCGAGTCTAAAGCTTTTGCTGATTGCATTTAAATTGATGACTAATGATATTGTTGCTTCCACTGGATGCATTTAATTTGGTGACTAATTATATTGTTGTTTTGTTATTTAGACAAAGGGAAGACTGCAAAGGAGGAGGCAAGAGAATTACAGCTTAAGGAGGAGGCTTCGATACGTGATAGAGTCCATGAAATACAAGACCATCTGTCATTGATGCTCAGAGCTCTTGGAGATATGGCGATTGCTAATACAGTTTTTGCCCATAGTAGACTGCCTTCAATGGTATTGATGTCCTGTCTACTAGCCTTTGTCAATTTGCTTCCATATGTTTGATACCACTTGAATTTACTCCTATCATTCTGAATTCTCTTAAATGCCCACATCCTTTATCAGTTGAATATGACATGCTTTTTAAAAATGTAATTTCAACAGATTAGATACTGATTCATTGGTTATTTTCTGTACTTATTATTTATTTTTTTATTTTTTGTTTGATTTCAACATGACAGTATGTGGCTGTTGTTCATGTTCAAATTTAAATCTTGTGTCAGGTCAAGTTTGTTGAACCTTTATTACGGTCACCTATTGTAAGTGATGAAGCCTTTGAAACCATGGTGAAATTATCAAGATGCACTGCTCCTCCTCTATGTGATTGGGCACTTGATATTTCTACTGCATTGCGTCTTATTGTGATTGATGAAGTTCATGTTCTGTTGGATCGGGTTCCATCTGATGCTGAAGAGGAAGTGCATGAGAGGCCGTCCCTTGGCCTTTTTGATCGAATCTTAGATGGCCTATCCACATCTTGTAAATCAGGAGCACTTCCTGTTGATTCTTTTTCATTTGTGTTCCCTGTAAGCAATTCTGCTTTGAAGTTTGATTTAATCAATTCACAAAGATTCTATGTTTCTAACTCTGGTTCTCAATAGATAATGGAGAGAATTCTGCTATGCTCAAAGAAAACAAAATTTCATGATGACGTACTTCGGATACTTTATTTGCACCTGGATCCCCATCTACCTCTTCCTAGGATTCGAATGTTATCGGTAAAATATTAAACATTTTATTCTTTTAAACCAGAATTTAGTTTGTACTGTTTGTCAGTCTTCTGTTATTTTGACCCACTTGTCTTTCTTATGATTAATATTCTATTCTGTAGGTACTTTATCATGTCCTTGGTGTTGTTCCGGCCTATCAAGCATCAATAGCTCCTGCACTAAATGAATTGAGTCTTGGTTTGCAACCTGATGATGTTGCCTCTGTGAGTTTGCTTGACTCTGTTTGTATTGCTCTCTCTTTCTAAGTTCTATTTTATTTTATCTTTTTAGGGAGGTCTTTATATGCTTATTCTATTTCTGAATTTTCCATTTACAGGCCCTTTATGGAGTTTATGCGAAAGATGTTCATGTTAGAATGGCATGTTTAAATGCGGTAAAATGTATCCCCGCCGTTGCCAATCGTTCCCTCCCTGAGAGCGTTGAGGTTGCAACAAGTATATGGATAGCATTACATGACTCGGAGAAGGTTCTCCTTTCATTGCCCTTTTTACACTACCTTGTATTTGCCAATAACTAGATTGGCTTGAGTACACTTAGCGACTCAAGTGATTCATGTAAAAATGAATTTTGAGTTATTAAGATGTCCGATACTCTTAAATATGTTAAGTAAATAATCTAACTAGTACTTGTAAATAATGCCATATTTAGAATGCATATGGTGTAACTCTTACTTGGAACATAAAGAAGGCTTATTTATTTTCCATCAAGGCTATCTCAGGAAATTATGTGTCCTGTATTTGCGATACACAGACACCTGATTCTAGAGTAACTCAATAATTTGTTTTTTACCTTGAATAGATTTATGTATATTATTATATCTCATTTACTGTTTTAACATTTCAGTCAGTTGCTGAAGTGGCAGAGGAAATATGGGATCATTATGGGTTTGACTTTGGAACTGACTTTTCCAGACTTTTCAAAGCACTTTCTCATGTTAACTACAATGTGCGCTTGGCAGCTGCTGAGGCATTAGCTGCTGCTCTGGATGAGTACCCAGATTCTATACAAGTATGCTTGCTTGATAATTTCCTTTCTTGTTCTTCTTTTTGTTTTTTTTTTTATTTATTTATTTATTTGTTTGTTTGAATTTTTGATAGTTTGCTGATAATTTCAGGAGTCCCTTTCCACTTTATTTTCATTGTACATTTCTGACATGGGTGTTGGACATGACAACATTGATGCTGGTTGGCTGGGTAGGCAAGGTGTAGCATTGGCGTTACATTCTGCAGCTGATGTTTTGAGAACCAAAGACTTGCCTGTTGTTATGACATTTCTAATATCGAGAGCACTGGTAATTTCACATGGCTTCCCCCTGCCCTCCTCTTTTTAGTTGATGTTTGAAGCTGAACTATCTTCTTGCTTGATTGCTCGTTTCAGTAGTCAATACCTTTCCAAGCATTAATGATAGTTGATTTGCAGGCTGATCCAAATGCTGATGTCAGAGGTAGAATGATTAATGCTGGCATCTTGATTATTGATAAACATGGGAAAGATAACGTATCATTGTTATTCCCCATCTTTGAGAACTACTTAAACAAAACTGTAAGTACTGTATGTAAGCAGATACACATAAGCTGAATATTGGTGAAGCACTTGTTATCGTGATCTTTATTAATGGATTCTCCCAAATTTATAGGCACCAGATGAAGAAAAATATGACTTAGTTAGGGAGGGTGTGGTTATTTTTACTGGAGCATTAGCAAAACACTTGGCAAAGGTCAGTATTGGATATGTGTGTGTGTGTGTTGGTTTTGACGTGTTGTTGAGTTTTAAAAAGTTCTGCTGTGGTTTTTCTTTTCTCTTTGTTTTCGGACACAGGATGATCCGAAGGTTCATGCTGTTGTGGAAAAACTGTTGGATGTTCTGAACACTCCATCCGAAGCTGTTCAACGGGCTGTTTCCTCTTGTTTGTCTCCACTGATGAAATCAAAACAAGTATGCAAGAGCATTCTAATAACCAATATCTGATGCCTTACTTCATTATAAATTAGATCTTATGATGATAGAGGAAGCACCTGCTTTTTTAATTAAAATAGCAAGAAAAAGAATCCTTGTGTGCATAATTATTCTTGTCACTCTTCCATCAATTTGATGGATAGCATTGTAACTCTGAATACAGCAATAGGTCCGATGTGAAGTATTCTTCATCTTTGTTTTATAATTCTTTGATGTCCTTCGGTTGTAGTATCTAGTTGCTTAAAGTGATGCTGTAACTGATTGGTAAATACTTGCAATTCATATGCTTGTTTGGGAGTATTTCATATTGTTGAAAATATATAGTTTGACCTATTATGCTTTTACTGACTCGTCGGTGATGCATATCTTCAATGCTTCAACTCAGTCATATTTAAGGTTAATATGCTTTCATATATATATATATAGTCTCGAAGTTCACTGGAGTACTTTGTTTTTGTTATTTGATAACTTCCAATAGGATGATGCTGCTGCTCTTATTACTCGGCTGCTGGATCAGATGATGAAAAGTGATAAATATGGAGAACGCCGTGGGGCTGCTTTTGGGCTTGCAGGAGTTGTCAAGGGATTTGGCCTTCCTTGCTTGAAAACTTATAGGGTTGTCATTAAGCTTCAAGAGGGTCTGACTGAAAGGTTGTAAAAAGTTCTGTTGTACATTAAATCTATCT
>NC_029790.2:16735601-16751198 GCF_000816755.2 Arachis ipaensis | reverse complement strand
TCTCTTCTCTTCTAATTTTTTTTACTCCTTCAGATGCTGACTATTTTCTAATTTCGTCAGCTTACAGAATTCCCTGAAAAGTATTGGGTTTTATGCCATTTTTTGTTTTCAGACTCCAGGCTGTCAAATTCAAGGGAAACATATGTATCTTAAGTTTATGTTGATTTCTTTTCTTAACTAACTGCAGGAACTCTGCAAAATCTCGTGAAGGAGCTTTACTCGGATTTGAATGCCTTTGTGAAACACTTGGAAGACTATTTGAACCGTATGTTCAATGAGTATTTCTCCCAAATGTTACTGATTGTTCATGTAGTTTTTGTTTTATTTTGGGAGTGGGTTATTTTATTCCCTTCATCATAATTGTGTTCAGGTATGTGATTCAGATGTTACCATTGCTCTTGGTTTCATTCTCTGATCAAGTTGTTGCAGTTCGTGACGCAGCTGAATGCGCTGCTCGTGCAATGATGTCACAGCTTAGTGCCCAAGGAGTGAAGCTTGTCCTTCCGTCTCTTTTGAAGGTGACAAAAAATATAGCCAACTTATTTGTTATTGCATCGAGAAACAGTGTGTGCTTTCTATAAATATCCTTGTTTGTTACACGTGCACACATGCACACATGCATATATTTATGCAGTTACCTTGCTTGTATGTTGTGAATTATTGTGTAACTGATTATTTGATCAGGGTCTTGAAGATAAAGCTTGGAGGACAAAACAAAGTAGTGTGCAACTTCTGGGTGCTATGGCTTATTGTGCTCCTCGACAGTTGTCTCAGTGCCTCCCTAAGATTGTGCCCAAATTGACTGAGGTATAAGATGATGCTTACATTACATTGAAACTGGTAATTTTTCATTTCTTCTATTCTATTGATTGTATTACCATAACCGTTCTATCATTTCTAGGTTTTAACTGATACCCATCCTAAAGTCCAGTCAGCTGGGCAAATGGCCCTTCAACAGGTTAGCTTTGATTGTGAACTGTCATACTGTTTGATGCTTTTTTTTTTTTTTCTTTTTTATGTTATTTTTATTTTCTTTTAAAGGTTGGGAGCGTGATAAAGAATCCTGAAATATCTGCTCTGGTCCCTACTTTACTCAAGGGACTCAGTGATCCTAATGAGCATACAAAATATTCCCTTGATATTCTTCTTCAAGTAAGGTTTATTGCATGTGTCTTACAGATTTTGTTTATTATTTTGTTTTGTTTCCTGAAATCTTATTGACTGTTGCAGACGACCTTCGTCAATTCCATTGATGCCCCCTCACTTGCATTATTGGTGCCAATAGTACATAGAGGACTTCGGGAAAGGAGTGCTGACACTAAGAAGAGGGCAGCACAAATAGTTGGAAACATGTGTTCCTTGGTTACAGAACCAAAGGATATGATTCCATATATAGGATTGTTGCTTCCTGAAGTAAAGAAGGTACCTGTTTTTTCAATAGCTTTTACACTGCTTGTGTTGTCCTTGGCTCCTAATTAGTTGATATATGTATCATGAGAGCAGGTTCTTGTGGATCCTATCCCTGAAGTTCGATCAGTTGCTGCAAGAGCCATTGGATCCCTTATAGGAGGAATGGGCGAAGAAAATTTCCCTGATCTTGTCCCATGGTTGTTTGAAACACTAAAATCTGATAACAGTAATGTTGAGCGATCTGGAGCAGCTCAAGGGTTGAGTGAGGTTAGATTCTTTTTCCTTTTTTCAGGTTTTACAGTCAAAAACCCAGAATTTCTTGTAGTCCTTGTGGCCTTCTATTCCCCCCACCCAAAGGCTTCGAAAACAAGCATTGTTCTTTAAGATGTTTTGCCTGCTCTTTTCCTGTAATGGAAGGAGTTTTGTCTTTTTTTTTTGGAAACCCCTTCTTCACACCTGCCATCCAAACTGGTTGAATTTTAGGTCTTAGCTGCACTTGGCATCCAGTACTTTGAGCATGTACTTCCTGATATTATTCGAAATTGCTCCCACCAAAAAGCATCAGTACGAGATGGATATTTGACATTGTTCAAGGTAAAGTGGTGAAGTGCTATTTTTAATACAATTTAGTGTTATTATCTTCTTGAACTCTGATTAAATACCCTTCCAAACAACTTTGTTGCAGTACTTGCCACGGTCATTAGGAGTCCAGTTCCAGAATTATCTTCCACAGGTGCTGCCTGCTATCCTAGACGGTATGGTACTTTCTTTGTCTTCGTTATGTGTTATTTTTTGCTGTTACAAGTAAAGTAAATTATTTTTTATTTTTTCCTTTAATATTTTGTAGGTCTTGCTGATGAGAATGAATCTGTACGTGATGCTGCACTAGGCGCTGGCCATGTCCTTGTTGAGCATTATGCTGCATCGTATGTTCTTTCTTTGATTTTACAAAATCACATATACAAGAATTTTTTGTTTATCTTGCCTTTTGCAATATGCATATGTGGATATTGTTTGTGTAAGAATTGGAATTCTTATTGATGTCTGAATTATATTAATTGTGAATGCCAAAGTTGGGTTGCCTGTTACTAAGTTTTGGTTTCTTTTTTTATTTTGCAGATCTCTACCTCTTCTCCTTCCAGCAGTAGAGGATGGAATTTTTAATGATAATTGGCGGATTCGACAGAGCTCAGTTGAGCTGCTGGGTGATCTATTATTCAAGGTATGTTTTGCTAACCTTTCAAGTTTTAACAAGCACCAGAGTTTGATTGGATTTATGAGCCATATTATTCCTTTCAGGTTGCTGGAACATCTGGTAAAGCTCTGCTTGAGGGGGGCAGTGATGATGAAGGTTCTAGTACTGAGGCTCATGGACGTGCTATTATTGAGGTTCTGGGGCTTGATAAGCGTAACGAAGTACTTGCTGCATTATATATGGTTCGAGCTGATGTTAGTCTGTCAGTACGTCAGGTAATGAATGGACATCTATACTTCCCTCTTCTTTTCTCCTTCTTTGCTCACTTTTATCGAGGAATTTGCCATGTTCTAAAAGCCATATGTATCTTTGGTCAGGCTGCTTTGCACGTGTGGAAGACTATTGTAGCAAATACTCCTAAGACTCTTAGGGAAATTATGCCTATTCTGATGGATACTTTAATTTCATCCCTTGCATCGTCATCCTCTGAAAGACGGCAGGTGTGCAGTTATATCCATTTTAACTGATTTTCTGCCACAAATTGTGGAGTTTTTGTCTTACCTTTGCTCATTCTCATGCAGGTTGCCGGACGATCATTGGGTGAGCTAGTCAGGAAACTTGGTGAACGTGTGCTCCCCTTGATAATCCCAATCTTATCCCAGGGCCTGAGTGACCCTGACAGCAGCAGAAGACAGGTTAGAATTGTTGTCTCTGCTGAAATTTTCTGTTTTGTAATGGGTGTATCTATGCGCTGATAGCTCATATCTTGTAATTTGATTGAATTATGGTTTATGTTGCATGAAAAGGGTGTATGTGTTGGTCTGAGTGAAGTTATGGCAAGCGCGGGCAAGAGTCAGTTGTTGAGTTTCATGAATGATCTCATTCCCACTATTCGGAATGCGCTTTGTGATAGGTTTGTGTATTTAAGCCTTTTTTCTGGGAAATTTTTACATTGCATTTTCTGATAAATTAGATCAATGTATTTACAGTGTGCCTGAGGTTCGTGAATCAGCTGGCTTGGCATTCAGCACTCTCTATAAGGTAGCACTCTTTATTGTCTACTTGTTCTTTCATTATGATGTTTTAGTTTGTGGTGTCTTAGATAATACTAGACCTTTTACAACACCTTTCCATCCCAATCTTGCAATGTAGAGTGCTGGAATGCAAGCTATTGATGAAATTGTTCCCACTCTTCTACATGCACTGGAGGACGATGAAACTTCCGATACTGCACTTGATGGCCTTAAACAAATTCTAAGGTAACTTGTTTGTTGCCATCATTGCCATGGAGATTGTGTGTATTGATGTTATTGTTTATAATAATTTCTTGTTATCTTACTATTTGTTTCATCTTATTTATTTATTTGTTTGTAGTGTCAGAACAAGTGCAGTATTGCCACACATCTTGCCTAAACTGGTTCATCTTCCATTGTCGTAAGTGTCTTTAAGTGTCTTTTTGTTTTTGTATAATGGTTTTATGTGCTTTAGTGTATTTCCAGTCTCTAATGAAAACGTTTTTATATCGTACAGTGCCTTCCATGCACATGCATTAGGGGCTTTAGCAGAGGTTGCTGGTTCTGGCCTTAACTTTCATCTTGGTACTGTGCTTCCTCCTTTGTTATCAGCAATGGGTGATGAAGACAAGGTAGACCAAAATTGCATATTTTGAAATTCTTAATCAGACATTCCATCTTCGTACATGCTCTTTTTCAAGAATTATGAGTTTGTTCCTGTTGATTGTGGATGTATTTCAACTGATTCAATGCCTAATCTGATTTGATTTATGTTATATTCTAGGAGGTTCAAGCTTCAGCTAAGGAGGCAGCTGAAACAGTGGTTCTGGTCATTGATGAGGAAGGTGTGGAGTCACTCATATCAGAGCTTGTGAAAGGTGTTAATGACAGTCAGGTACTTTTCTTTTAATTACTGATAGAATGGCTCTCTCTATAGACTATTTTTTGTTGTTGACAATATTCTCCTCCAGGCTGCTGTCAGAAGATCATCTGCATATCTTATAGGATATTTATTCAAAAACAGCAAGTTATATCTGGATGATGAAGCTCCAAACATGATATCTACCCTAATCATTTTACTGAGCGATCCTGATTCATCTACAGTTACTGTAAGTTGCATGATTAGCTGATGTTAGATTCTTTTATAGCATGTTGCTTATTATTTGGTTTTCATTAGGTTGCTTGGGAAGCTTTGTCACGGGTTATTGCTTCCGTACCCAAGGAGGTACTTCCTTCATACATAAAACTAGTTCGTGATGCAGTATCAACATCCCGAGATAAGGAGCGCAGAAAGAAGAAGGTGATGGTTTAACTTGGAAACTGTTACCAATCCTAAATAGACTTTAAGTTTCAGATTGTGTGTTTTTAGGTTATTGGTGGCAAATTAGTTAATATTTTGAATGGTTGTGTAATTTCTTTGCAGGGTGGACCAATTCTCATACCTGGATTTTGTCTTCCTAAAGCACTTCAGCCTATATTGCCAATTTTTCTCCAAGTATTATTCTTTTCGTCACGTCAATTTTTTTTCCAAGTTTAGAATGTTTTTCATTCCAGGTGGATACTTACCACATTCATATCCACACCTTTATATCATCAATATCAACTATTGTGTATAAAACTTCATGAGTTCAATTTGGAACAGTTGTTTTGCATTCTTGTTTATCAGTGGATATTTCTCTGGTGTTTGATTAGGATAACTTGAGTTTTGGTTGTATTGCATGTTTCTTTTCTGTTTTGATCCTTGTCTGCCTATACTTTCCTCCACACTGAGTGTGTTGAGATCCTATTTTACCCCCCAAAAAGGTTTCATGCACTATTCTTCTTTTGCCGTCATTATTGATTCTCACATTTTGAAGAATAGTTCAACTATGCTACATGGTTGAATAATATCCTCTCAATATACAAGATTTCTGGCATAATATCTATTATGCACATACAATTGGGATGATTTACCCACAGAACTAATCAAACTTATACATTGTGATCCCAGGGTCTCATAAGCGGTTCTGCTGAACTGAGGGAGCAAGCAGCATTGGGTCTTGGTGAACTGATAGAGGTTACCAGCGAACAATCACTCAAAGACTTTGTCATCCCAATAACAGGGTATTTATTTGAGAAGTTTGTTTGTGTAGATGAAACTTCTAAATTGATACTTTAGACCATCAAACTTTTGATGATGTCATTATTAATTTACTTCTGTGGTAATGTGTTGTATCCTAAAATGCCACCTAATCATATTCATATCTTGCCACAAAAAATGACTGACTGTGATATTTTCCATGTTAAGTAAAATATCCATGAGAAGTGCTCAGGGAGACAATATGGTTGCAGTCCATTTGTTTTATGTTTCCTGATGTTTAAAAATGAGTCTTTTTCCTAAAAGTGTCCTTTCTGTGTATTTAATTTTCTGCATGTTGTTATCCTTTTGACTAACTGGTCGGATCTTCAGTCTTGCTATATTCATACTCACTATAACCATATCTGATTTCACCAGAATATAGTTTGAGCATGTGATTTTCCATGCTTCATGTCCAAATACCATACCATATTTTATCATTTATTGTTCTATGGAGCACTATAAATCTTATTATCACACTGACTATACCAATAATTTGTCACAGGCCTCTTATCCGCATAATAGGTGATCGGTTCCCATGGCAGGTGAAGAGTGCTATTTTGTCTACTCTAACCATCATGATAAGGAAGGGTGGCATCTCCCTGAAGCCTTTTCTTCCTCAGTTGCAAACGACATTTGTCAAATGTCTACAGGACAGTACAAGGTGAGTATGATAAATTTTTTCCCTTCCTCTGCTGGCGAGTCACTAATTGTCTTGCTTCTGTTGGTGCATAAATGTTAATTTAAATGGCAACTTATGCCATTCAACTTAGATTCTTACCTTATACTCTGCAAAGTCAACTTGGGTATTCTGATAGTGGTGGTGTTGCAATCACCTTCTTTGTTCTATTCTTGCTTATTAGGTTATATTTGATTGCAGAACTGTTCGTTCTAGTGCTGCCTTAGCACTTGGGAAACTTAGTGGCCTCAGTACCAGGGTTGATCCTTTAGTTGGCGATTTGTTATCCAATCTGCAGGTAGTTTGTTATCATTTTATTTTATTTTATTTTTTGTTTTATCTGATGCAACTGTAGGAATCTTAAACATTATTACTTACTTATTGAATACAAAACTGTTGCATTTGGATTCTTAGGGATCAGATGGTGGTGTTCGTGAAGCTATTCTGAGTGCTTTGAAAGGTGTCTTGAAGCATGCTGGTAAGAACGTGAGTTCTGCTGTCAGGAATCGTGTTTACACTGTTCTGAAGGATTTAATACATCATGATGATGACAAAGTTCGAGCATATGCTGCAAACATTTTGGGTGTCTTGACACAGGTTTGTAAGCCAGTGAAAGGAACTCTATTTACATACAATATGTAATTTTTCTTCAGTCTTCTTTTCCTCTATGAATGACTATATAGTATATACGCATTATCATCAAGGTTGTAAGCCAGATTTATCATGGATGATTCTTTCATTTTTGGAATATACCTTAATTATGTTTGTCTAACAGTCTTCTAACAATAACCGACAGTACCTTGAAGATGTTCAGCTGACTGAGTTGGTTCAGGAACTTGCCAGTCTAGCTAATTCGCCAAGCTGGGCTCCTCGACATGGCTCTTTGCTCACAATCTCTTCCTTGTTCCAACACAGTCCATCTGCAATTTGTTCATCACCCTTGTTCCCAGCTATTGTAGATCGTCTTCGAGACTCATTGAAGGATGAGAAGGTGTCAATCCTTAACGATCGATTTATATATATACATATTTGGTTGTTTCTAATTTTATTCATTATTCTGTAAAACAGTTCCCTCTCCGGGAAACTTCAACCAAGGCATTGGGGAGGCTGCTTCTTTATAAAGCACAGATGGATCCTTCTGACACACTATTGTACAAAGATGTTCTTTCAATGCTTGCTTCGTCTACACATGATGACTCTAGTGAAGTTAGAAGAAGAGCCTTGTCTGCTATAAAGGCTGTTGCCAAAGTATACCCTCAGACTATCTTGCCTTGACACAAATTCCTCCTTGAATAAAGATGTACTGAATTATACTGCCTTAATATGTGAATCAATGCAGGCGAATCCTTCAGCCATTTTGTCACACGGATCCATCATTGGTCCTGCCCTAGCGGACAGTTTAAAGGATGCAAATACTCCTGTGAGACTCGCCGCCGAACGATGCATTCTACATGCTTTTCAACTGACAAAGGGTACTTTACACCTTAAGATTGTGTTGGTTACATGCTGAGTATATCTGCTTTATCCCTAACTTGTGCTTTGATATGTTTCAAAACAGTTGAAACCTGAAAAATATGACTGCAATGTTCCTAGGAAAAATAAAGCAATAATTAATATAACAATCCCTACATTACAAGTTACAATCTCATTATTATCTTAACTATATACTGTTTAATGGATGTGCGCTTTACTGTTGGATGTTGGTCTTCCAGGTCCAGAAAATGTCCAAGCAGTACAGAAGTTTATCACTGGCTTGGATGCTAGACGATTATCAAAGCTTCCTGAATATAGGTACTTAGATAATTTGACATGCGTTTTTTTTTTTTACCGTTTTTGCTTTATTCTTTTACAATATGGATATATTCAATGGTTAAACTTTAAAGTCACGGTATCACGTGGTATTAATCTGTTCTTGATCTTTCATAAGTTTCTCAAGGTTTTGAATGACAAAATTATAAGGAGTATGCTTCTGCTTACAATACAAATCTATCACAAGATATCATTGATAAATTTGTCATACTTTGCAGTGATGATAGTGGAGACAGTGATGAAGACACGTCAAGTTCCTGAGGTAGTTGGTGTTTCATTAAAAGTGTGTTGTTCTTCTTTTAAGGAGCTGATGCCAAATTTTCATTATCACCAAATTTTTGGTTCCACAATGTTAGTCAGAGATATAGAATATAGATATATACACAATTGGAGGCTAGATACCCAATTTTTTTCCGCCTGGGTATTCGATTGTGTCTATAATTGTAAATCAGAGTATCTATTTATTGCTGATCAATTATATTTTTATTTTTGCGAATATATTGTGCTGGTTTTCTAATGTCATCAGCACTGGCTTTTTCATACAATAATGTTCTCATAACAGCATTTATTTTGCCATATCCGTTCATTCTATTTTCCTCATTCTTCCTGACTATTCCGTATCCTTTGAAGTTTCAATTATAAAGTCAAATCTACTCGGATGATTCAAGTTAACCTGACAGCACTGTAAATCATTGACACTAAAACAACAAAAACTTTGACGGTTTAAAAAGATGTTGAAACTTGGCATCTGAGCCAGTAAGATGTTGAAACTTGGCATCTGAGTGTTAGGGATAAATAGCAATTGAGCCAGTAAGCTGAGCTGGCAGGTTAGTTAGCCAGTTATGAGAACAGTTAGTGGTTGTTAGTAGTTACTATAAGAACTACTGATACCTCACATGGTATCAGAGCTTTTAGGTTCTAATTCATGGCTATTCCAGTGACCCTTAAGCTGCCGCAACCTCAAGTGTGCGAGCAATAAACACAGTGTCATTCATGCTGGATGAAGATAATTTCGTACTTTGGAGACGGCAAGCGCTAGCGTTCATCAAATCCAACAGACTCAAGGAACACCTCAATTCGATGAAGATACCGAAGCGATTTAGGATTGACGGAGATCGCCAATTAGAGATTGAGACTCAGGAGTTCCTCGATTGGGAGTAGAACGATCAATTCTTGGTGTCGTGGCTGTTTGCTTCAATAGATCCGAGTTTCACAAGTCAGGTAGCGAACTGTGAATTTGCGTGTGAGATCTGGTACAAATTGGAGGAATATTTTGCAAAACGGCTGAAATCAAAGGTGAAGCAACTCAAAACACAGATCAAAGGCATCAAGCTATAAGGTTCTGTAACGGAGTACATGTCTAAGCTTAAGAAGGTAACAAATGCTCTCTTTGCCCTAGGTGCACCTCTTTCAAGTGAGGAATTTGTAGAAGCTGTGACTCAAGGTTTGAATGAGGATTATAGTGCTTTTATAACCATGATTAATGCTAGAGCTGATGAAATAAATGAGTGAAGTAGAATCGCTACTAGTGGGTCATGAAGAATTAGTAGAGCGTTTTAAAAGGACTGTTTTAGGGACAATGCAAGTAAATTTAGCACAAAATGTAGATTTAAGGTCACAAAGTCAGCAACCTAGCTATCAAATGTATCAACCTAATTTTCAACAGCAGCAACAACAATTTCAAGGTAGAGGTCAGAATTTTAGAGGAAGATTTCGGGGAAGAGGTGGTTTTAGAGGTGGCAGATCAGGTTTCTATGGTAACTCCAGACCACAGTGTCAACTCTGCAATCGATTTGGGCACACTGTGTGGGAATGCTTCCACCGCTTCAATCACAATTTTCAGAATCCGCATCAGACTACTGGCAATGCACCAGCACCACCTCCTTTTTCCTTCCACCAGCCACAACAAGACTAACAAGCTTAAGCTCTCTTAGCCACTATACCTGCAGCAACACCTCTCGCTGACAAAGCCTGGTACCTGGACACCGGAGCTTCACATCATTTAACCTTTGATGCAAACAACTTGATTGCAGGCTCAGAGTATGCAGGAACAGATCAAATACTAACAGGTAATGGCCAAGGTATGAGTATAAATAGTATTGGCAAAACTATACTGTTCAATGAGTCCAACCCTCACTACTTTAAACTATTAAATCTGCTTCATGTACCTTCCATCACCAAAAATCTAATAAGTGTTTGCTCTTGACAATCATGTGTTTTTTGAATTCCATCCTGTTGATTGTTTTGTAAAATGTCAGGAGACCAAGAAAATTCTATTAAAGGGGTCTCTTAGAGGAGGGTTATACCATTTTGAGCATGTTGGAGTGCTTGCACGAGCAGCACCGTCAAGCAATACATCAAGCAATTCGGGGTCTAAGAACCCTCATCTATCATCCACTCATAGAGTCTGTAACTTCAGTTCTTTTACATCTAGTTTCACAGTAGCAAGTAACACTAATAATGTAGGCACTGTCTGTAATGCTAAGTCAGTGTATGAGTTTGATATGTGGCACAAGAGGTTAGGTCATCCAAGTGCACGAATTGTTGAAAAAGTATTACAAAGTTGTAATGTTGGCTATATGAATAAAAGCAAATTTTTACCTAAAGACTACTTGTGTAATGCGTGCTGCCAAGGCAAGCTCCATAATCTTCCTTTTTCTGATTCTCAAACAGTCTATAGCCACCTTCTAGAGTTAATCTTTTCAGATATATGGGTCCTTCTCCTATTACTGGTGTTTCAGGATTTCGATACTACATTCTTTTTATTGATGCCAAAACCAGATATACCTGTTTGTATCTTCTTCAAAACAAGAGCCAAGTCTTGCAAGCATTTGTCCAATACAAGTTGTTGATTGAAAACAAAACTGGGCATAAGATTAAAACACTTCAAACTGACAATAGCAAAGAGTATACCTCACAAGTTTTTACCAAATTTCTGATTGAGAATGGGATTGCACATAGACTTAGCTGCCCATACACACATGAATAGAATGGAAAAGCCGAGAGGAAACATCGGCATGTCATTGAAACTGCTCTAATCCTTCTTTCTCAAGCATCCATGCCTCTAAAATTCTGCGATAAAGCCTGCCTCACTGCAACTCACCTCATTAACTTGCTGCCCTCTGCCACCACACAATACATATCACCCTATGAACTCTTGAACAATAGAGCTCTAGACTATAGGTTCCTTAAAATCTTTGGATGCTCATGCTTTTCTCAGCTCCGTCCTTACCAACCACACAAATTTGACTTTAAGACTCACAAGTGTCTGTTTTTGGGTTACTCACCACACCACAAAGGATACAAGTGCCTTTGTCCATCTGAAAAACTCTATGTTGCAAGGCATGTAATCTTTAACGAATCTGAATTTTCTTATCGGTTGCTATTTTTTAATAAGGACTCAAATCTAAAGGCATCAGTTCCTCATACAACCAAACTTATCACTATTCCTATTTATGTGCGCCATCCACCAGTACCTCTCGAAATTCCTCATGAGTCACCCCCTAGTACACCACCACCCACAACACTAATACCCTCAACAGATTCTCCAACCACAGCAATACCCTCATCAAGTTCCCGTGAGTCTTCACCTCTTCAATCTAATTCGTCCACTCATCAAGGGAGAGTTCCAGAGTCAGCCACTGTTATATTCTCCTCCTCCAATTCCAGTTCCATCCGAGCCAACCTCAACCTCTCCACCAACCATAATTGAGTCATTTGCTAGTCCTAATTTGTACTGATTCTTGCCCATTCACTGTTGACACTTGTATCTCTAACTCTACTTTTGAGTTTCCCTTAAGTAATGCAGGGTTAACTGAACAATCATCACGTGTTGTTCCTGCGTCTGAAGCAAAGGTTGGGCGCACTCATCCTATGATAACTAGAAGTCAGGCGGGTATTTTCAAGCCCAAAATATACTCTTCCCAGCTTTGCTCTTCCTCAGTTGATCTCACACAAGTGGAGCCCTCTTCAGTTGCTTAGGATTTTACCTCACCACAGTGGAAGGCAACTATAGATGAAGAGTATGCTGCCCTAATGAAGTGCAAAACTTGGAAGTTTGTAGACCCCTCAACAGCAGCAGACCCAATTGGATGTCGATGGATATTCCGCATTAAAAGACAACCAGATGGAAGTATCCAGAAGTACAAGGCGCGGCTGGTGGCGAAAGGCTTTCATCAAAGGGAAGGCTTTGATTACGGGGAAGTATTCAGTCCGGTGGCTAAACCTGCGACAGTCCGTGCTATCTTGGCATTTGCTTTGTCGAGACAGTGGCGAATTCGTCAGTTTGACTTTAACAATGCCTTTCTTAACGGTGATTTGTCTGAAAATGTCTATATGGTGCAACCTGACGGCTACAATTTTGGCACTAATTTAGTGTGTATGCTAGAGAAAGCGCTATACGGCCTCAAGCAGGCTCCACGTGCATGGTTCCTCAAGCTGAAGAGTACCCTTGAGAGTTTGGGGTTTATCAGTACTACCTCTGACCCCTGCTTGTTTGTCAAGCATAGTTCCCTCTCCATTATCTATCTTTTGGCGTATGTCGATGATATTCTAGTGACCGGCACTGCTGCAAGTGAGGTAAACAAGTTTATTACTGATTTGAATGAGGTCTTTACGCTCAAGGACTTGGGAGAAATGAGCTTTTTTTTTTGGGTATTGAGGATGAGAGAACAGCCGCTGGTTCCTTAGTGCTGAAACAAATGAAGCATGTGAAGGACTTGCTCAAGAGGGCTGATATGGCTGATGCTCGTGCTATGCCTACCCCTATGATGAGTGGTCTTCGGCTTGACGCTTCAAGAGCAGTGTTTGATAGGCCAACTCTGTATCGATCAGTGGTTGGTGGCTTACAATACGCCACCATAACGAGGCCAGACATTGCATACGCTGTGAACAAAGTCTCGCAGTTTCTGCATTCTCCCTTAGAACAACATTGGAAAGCGGTGAAGCGCATCCTGCGCTATCTGGCAGGCACGACAAACATGGGACTTGAGTTCCATAAGAGTGAGGACTTCAGGATTTTAGCATTTTGTGACTCGGATTGGGCCGCTGATCCCGTTTATCGCAAATCTACTACAGGTTACTGTGTGTTCCTAGGATCGAACATCATCTCTTGGTCTAGCCGAAAACAAGTCTCAGTGTCCAGGTCCAACACTGAAGCGGAGTTTAGGGCGGTAGCTGATGCTATGACGGATACTATGTGGTTGCAGAAATTGATTTCTGAAATGCACCTTCCTTAAGGCCCAGCACCTACACTATACTGTGACAATCAGAGTACCGTACTAATGAGTAGAAATCTAATACTTCATAGCAGGTCAAAGCACTTTGAAATTGACCTGCATTTTGTTCGGGATAGAGTTGTTCAACAGCAGGCATATGTTGTGCATATTCCCTCCTTTGATCAAGTTGCCGATGTCCTTACAAAACCTCTATCTCATGATTCATTTATACGTCTCAGGTCCAAACTGAGATTGGTTTCACAACCTTCCTCAGTTTGAGGGGGGATGTTAGGGATAAATAGTAATTGAGCCAATAAGTTGAGCTGGCAGACTTAGTTAGCCAGTTATGAGAACCGTTAGTGGTTGTTAGTAGTTACTATAAGAGCTACTATATAAGACTAAGAGTTAATGTAATAATCAGCTAATGAAATCATTTTCTCTGATTCACACTCTATGAAAAGAGTTCTCTCTCTCTCTCCCCCCGCTGGTGTTTAACATTCTCTTCTCTGAAGAGTTCTGATACCTCACACTGAGCCTGTGAGCTGGTGAGTATGTGCAAAGGAAGAAAGAAAAATAGTGGAAGAGAAAAATGAGAGTCTATAAAAAGTTCAATAAAGTTTTACATCTAAGTAATTTTACCAACTAAGTCCAACCAATTCTTTTAGATTCACATGTTGCTTCTTCTTTCAAATTCATGCAAATGCATTCTTCTTCATTCATGATGTTACATTTTCTTCTACTCCTTTTCCATTATTTTTTAATTTTGTTACTGTCCTCATCAATAGCACCTCCTCCTCCTCCCCCTCCTTCTTTTTTTATTAGAATTTCTTCTCTTTCCTTTTTATCATTCTCCTACATCATCATCATCATGATCATCATCGTTATCGCCATTGTTTTCTTCTAATAGGTATCGTCGTTATTGTTATCGTTATCATTGAATTTTTGTCATATTGATGACATTGTTTGATCCAAAATTGATTTGGATGTATTTTTGTTCAAAATTGATTTGGTCTGTGCTTGTTTTAAACGATTTTGTTTGTATATAATCATTAAGTAATTTCGGTTCATTTGAAATTTAATTTTCGGTTCATTCTGGATATAATTTCGATTTATTTCTGAGTGAATTTCTGATCATTCAATTTTGTTTGTGTACTTGTTTTAGAATACAATCATTAAGTAATTTCGGTTTATTCTAAATTTAAATAAGGTGCACTTGGTCTGTACTTGTTTTGAAACGAGTTTGTTTGTGTATCGTTATTATTAAGTAATTTCGGTTCATTCGGAATTTAATTTTTGGTTCATTTTGGATGTAATTTCTGTTCATTTCTGAGTGAATTAATGTGCATTTTGGTTTCATTATTCTGCACAATTCAAAACTCTTCATCCTCACATCCTTCTTGAGAGGAATAAAATCAAGAAAAAGAGAAAAAAAATCAAACAAAAATGAAGAAACAAAAATAAAAAATTCCTCAAAACTTCTCATCATATTCTTCTTCTTCTTGTCTTGTTCATCTTCTCCTTCTTGCTTTTTCTTCTCATAATTCTTGTTTTATCCTCTTAACAATAATAAAAACATGAAAAAAATCAAACAAAGAAAAAGAAACACATAATGCTGCAAAATCACTTGATGAATTTGGATGTCTTTTTGTTCATGATTCTATTTTATTTGTGTGCTTGTTTTCGAATGCAATCATTAAGTAATTTCGATTCATTCTGAATTTAAATAAGGTGCACTTGGTCTATGCTTGTTTTGAAACGAGTTTGTTTGTGTATTGTCATCATTAAGTAATTTCGATTCATTCGAAATTTAATTTCGGTTCATTCTAGATGTAATTTCGGTTCATTTCTGACTAAATTAAAATGCATTTGGTCTCGTTATTCTTCACAATTTAAAACACATAATGCTGTAAAATTACCAAGAAGATGAGGAAGAAAAGAAAAAAATGCAATAATAACAACAACAACAAAAGAATGACGATGAGGATAAAACACGCAAAGAAGAAGGAGGAGGAGAAGGAGGATGAGGAAGAACGCAAAGAAGAAGAAAAAGACGACGACGATCAGGGACGAACCTATACTAAAAGAAGAGGGGGCATTTGCCCCCACAATTTTCTTTTTTAAAAAAACTATATATATACCACTTGTTATATATATTATAT
>NC_029790.2:16734540-16735069 GCF_000816755.2 Arachis ipaensis | reverse complement strand
TTGTTTAAGAACATATATAAAAGAATAATATTTAATTATGTTAAAAATAAAAAAGGTTATTATAAATTTTTTTTTTGTTATTTTAAATATTATACTGTGTGTATGAAATCATAATTTTATTATTTTAAATATTATAATAAGTGATTATGTATAGATTTCTAGTTCTTATTAATATGTATAGATAGTTCTAATTTAAAAATTTAAATATATCTAAACCAATTTAAATTGGTCAAGTGATTAGCTTAGTCGTCTATTTAAATAATTATTGGGAGTTCGAATTCCGTCTCGTATGTGTAGCAACTCATTGCCAGTCCAATTGCAGACTCTTAAATGGAACTCAAATTCACGACGAATTAATCCTTAACTTATTGGTATCGTGGGAGGCCAAAAAAAAATATCTATACCTAAAATATATTATATTTTTGTCCCATTGCTAAATTTTTCTGGGTCCATCACTTACGACGATAACGTACCTGTGCGTATAATCACGCTCTTTTATTGAGAATAGTTTTTGTTGGTGTTGAGTCTA
>NC_029790.2:16732708-16734271 GCF_000816755.2 Arachis ipaensis | reverse complement strand
AATTTAAATGACATTTTAAATTTTATATTATATTATAATTATATTTTAATATATTTATTTATATTTTAAATATTATTTTATTATAAACCAATTATTTTAATTAAATTATAGTTAAATCGGTTGAACTAATAAATTAGTAAATTAATAGTTAAAAAGGTTGATTTGGTTTTCAGAACTTTGGGTTGTACCGTTGTACTAAGTACTAATTAGAGTAAGATGAATAATCTAATTAGGATAAATAAATGATAAATAAATAATCTAACCATATATATCGGTCATGCTAATAGAGTTGCTATAATGGGTAACTAATTAATGAGCTCCAACAAACGATGTAATTAAGGACGTAATGTTTACGGTATCTTTCAATCCAGCAGGTCAAGGATTAATCTGTCGCGCCATACTGAGTTTGGGATTTGAACTCCCAACACTTGTTTAAACGGACTAATTAATTAATTACTAGACCAACTCAACTTAGTTTCCAAAAATTTTTTAGTTAGATTCTTTAATCATTAACAAATTGTAATCATTAAATTAGTTCATAATTTTTTATTTTAATAGAAAAACCAATTTTTATATTAAATTTTAGTAAAGAGTTAGATAAATCAATCCTATTGTTATTTCAATCTTTTATACAGATGAATAATCTAATGTAAAAACCAATTTTCTTAATAAAATAAAAATTTAAAGATTGATTTAGTTATTAAAATTTATTAGGAATTAAAATGTCCAACTAAAAGTTTAGTAGGAATTTATTTGTGGTATATATTATTAGTCTTTAATTTATTCTTTCTTACTATTTTATTTTACTTTATTTTATTTTGGAAGAAATTAGGAAGTAGCTGACAACTTGACATTCTAAAAGTTGTTGCAAAGTTAATAACCATTTATGATTTTAACACATTAATTTTATTTCTATTCCATAACTATTGCGCTTCATTCAATTGTTCATGTTCCGCTGAATAAAGGCCTATTTATTGCTTGCTGAATCTTAATTTTAACGAGACGAAAACACTCCTTTAATTAAGATTCAGAAATGAAATCCTTGTCTATAAAATGATAAATGTTTTTCCAATAGCATCCCGGGAATTTTTAACCAATATATATTTTGTTAAGATGTGTCCCTAAGAACACATTTTAAAGATATTATACAAAGAAATAATTCATTAAAAGTTATTGAAAAAATAAATATTTTCACAATACATTGAATGTATAAAAAGTTTAAAAAGTTTCTATTACTATCCACTTCACTTAAAGTGTGTCCTAACTAAATCATATATAAATGTAGTCAGATTTTACCACCCAACGCAGAAATATTCTATACTTAACCTATCCTCCGTTTTTTCCTTTTTAAAAAAAATATTCTAATCGACACAACCAGTTAGAAATATTATACGTAAAGTCTAGTTGTTGTAGATAGATATAAAACGATAATACTGTAGAGACAAAAAAAAAGTCAGAATATATCTTTTTCCTTTAAATATTCTAATCGACACAACCAGTTAGAAATATTATACGTAAAGTCTAGTTGTTGTAGATAGATATAAAACGATAATACATAATACT
>NC_029790.2:16729024-16731317 GCF_000816755.2 Arachis ipaensis | reverse complement strand
ACTTATCTGAATCATTTTCTCTTTTTTTTTATTTGTTATATAGTGTGTTTAAAATGAAATAAAAAGACACCCGTTGATTGTCTCTCTCATGTGTCATAAAGTGAAGCCATTCTCATATATATATTTTTATGTATTATTTTATTTTTAAAACAATAAAAACTGTAATATAACTAATAGTAATATTAATTGCTAATAAAGAGTCATCATTTTATTTTTAAATTAACATTGCAAGCTACATGTCATTGCAGTATTAGCATTGTTTATATTAATGAATTTCGGTATTTTATTTTGTTGAAAAATTAAGTTTTTATTTTATTAGAGTAAATTTTTTGATTGTACAAAAAATAATGTTGAATTTGAAAAACTTATATAATCAAATATTATTAAAATATTAACTAAAAATTATTAAATTATTATTTGCTTCTAATTGTTTGTTTGATGTGTTTGTTAGTGTGCGGGAAGAAGAAATTAATTTAGTTTTGTGCAAAATTAATTTAAACATAAAGTGGCTGAACTTTGAGATTGAGACAATCTCAAATCACAAGCCCATTCTGATAAAACAAAAGAATAAAGGAAATGACCTAAGGATTTCTAGCATGTTTCAGTCACTTTGGTAACTTGAAGTTGAAAATTTAAATTGGTTGAATCACATTAAAAGATCCATACGTTACTCTATGCATTGGTTACTAGAGCTCAAATTCCAATTTAGTTAAATGCATGATAGATAACCGAAACTTAAAATTAAATTGAGTTTAATAGTGTATTGAAAGATTTGTCTCTTCTCTCTCCTCTCTCTCTTTGCATTTGGTTATGTCAATCAGAGAAAAGAAGATTGAAGAAGTTATCAGAAGAAAAAGGAGTCACAGTGAAGCCTATGAAAGAAAGGCTATGAAAAAAGATATGAAGAAAGGTAAAGCAAGATCTTTGCCATTGAAGACATGATTTGAAGAAGGACTTTAAGATTTTTGAAGCAAAAAATAGAAGCAATTCGCCTTTGTCAGAGAAGAAGATCTCAGTTGTAAAAGTTCATTTCCATTTTTGTTCATCAAAGAAAGAAGATAGCCTTTGGAGCTACGCATAGGAAGAAGCAAAAATAGAAGGAAAGAAGCGGCTCTGGGTCAGAAGATCATCAAGGGTCTGAATCCTTTCTTGGAGCCAAAGACAAGATCAAGGATTCAGATTGAATGTGCTTATTGAAAATGATTGAGAGAGGTACATGCATGTTGATTTTTGGTTTTCCGTCTCTCTTCTCTTTGTCCAAATCGCTGCTGTTTGGTTGGACAAGAAGTTGCTTGGTTGAACCGGTTTCAACTTTGGAAGCTTCCCCTTCTATATTAAGGGTGAACGGCCAAGGGTTGAGATCAAGGAGAGAAAGTGTAAAGTACAGAGTTCTCATAGCTACCCGAGCTTCGTGAGTTCTTCTCCTTCAAAGGTGTTCATTTTGTTTTCTTTTTCTTAGTATTGTCTGTCTGAGTCTCATGGTGAAAAAGGCAAACATGGTGAGGTTTGTAAGAAAAAGTCAGTGAGAGAAAAAAGACAGTGATCAATATTAGAGAAAAAGTCATAGATGTCTCTGTGTTTCTTTGTACATCTGTATGTTGTGTTTCATGATCCTGTGTGATTCCTTACAAGTTGGGTTAGCACTTTGCGGTTGAAAGCTAGGTTTTGAGTCCTAGTCAAATTCAGATTGGGTGTAGAATCTAGATTGTCCCAGATAGGAATGGGTAGTTCCTAGGGAGAAATTAGTGTTTGTAATCTTGAAAAAGAAATAGTGAAATTCCATCATTATTGTGATGGAGACTGGATGTAGGTCACATTGCACCTAGTGGCTGAATAAGGATATATCTAGTGTTAATTCTTCTTCCCTACTCCTTTCTCTGTTTATGTTTATCAGGAGACAAAAACAAAAATATCTTTCAACTCAATACGAGACAAAATAAAAGTGTCTCTCAACTCAACATGGGACAAAAGGCAGAAATATCTCCTGAAGTTCCTTTAAAAGTCAGAAATTAATACTCAGCGAAAAGGAGCTAAGATTCAACCTCCTACTCTTAGCCACTGAGTACCATCAAATAATAATAAAGGTAATTAGTTTTGAGTTTTTTTAAAAGCCAGATATTGTCAAAGGTAAAAATTTATCTTTTAAAATATCACAACTTAATTTATATACTGTAGTTGTTTTGTATAATTTAAATAAAAAATTAGCTTTTTTTAAAATTAGTTTTTAGATTAAAAAATTCATTTTTTAAATAAAAAATAAGTTTTTATGTGCAAAAAATATATTTTTTCTACA
>NC_029790.2:16728165-16728825 GCF_000816755.2 Arachis ipaensis | reverse complement strand
CCTCCGCCACTGATTGGAATTGTCAAATGGTAAATAAATAAACTAGTTTAGCTGCACACACGAAATTTCGTAAAGAGTACACTTCTCTAACAACTAAAATTTTGTTTTCAATGAAGAAATCCGAGATTCGAGATTAGAAGCTTACTCAACTTAAATATGATTTAAATTATGATCATGATCTCATATATATGTTTATTATCTCCATGTCACATGGATGGCCGTGAGAGCACATCTTCAAAGGACGCTCTCTTCAAATTAATATAATCAGAGATAACAAAGAGGAGCCTTCTCTCTCCGTTGACTACATAGCTTCTTAGTTCTTACTTCAATTTCGATGTCTCAAAGTCCAAACCTTAGGTAGGTATCCTTGGAGATTCACTTTTTCTTATATGTTACATCACCTTCTATACTTTATACATAACATTAAAAACAAAAACAATGTAGCTTCTCATTCCAAAAATCAAAGTTATCAATAGCTATCCCCACTGGAGGACAAGTTGGTCGATTGTACATATGGTTATATAAGACAAAAAAAAAATTGTTATTGATACACTACTAAAAATTAATTATTGTATTTTTTATATAAATATATATATTATTTTATATATTTTTAATATATATTTTATATTTTAGTATATATTTTATACAAATAATTAATTT
>NC_029790.2:16725855-16727799 GCF_000816755.2 Arachis ipaensis | reverse complement strand
AATATTACTCATAACTGATAATTTTTATTGATGTTAGATCAACTAAATTAAACTTTATTAACAAAAACACTTGAATATGTAACATTATTTTTTAATTTATAGTTTGAAAATGAAGTGAAGCCATAAAAAATTGTACTTGAGGACTACTACATAGCAGTATATGGATAACATGATACATACATAGATCACGTTGTATTCACTTAAATCTGAAGTATATATAGGTTATAAAGTGAATAGTAGCGAAGGCAACCCTAGCTAGCTCTCCTTCAATTGAGTGCTCGCTTTAATTTATCGGAATGATTATTTTCTGTAAAAGTACAGATAGATAGGTTATTTATTTGCATGTTGTGATTGTTTGTTTTTTAAACCCACTCATCAATATTATGTCAGAATTCAAAAACTCAATAACTTTATCCTAGCTAGCTCTAGTGATAGTTATTGAATGAAATACACAATATATCAACGATTATATTTATAAAATTAAACATCTAAACATAGTAATTTTTTTTTTAAAAAAAAAAGAAAAAGAGAATTGAAGAAGGTGTGCGGTTGGAAGGGAAATAAATAATAATGGAGGAAGTGAAGTGTATGGTGGCAGATGAAGACATTGAATTAGAAATGCAATAAAAAGGGGAGAGTGTGTTTTCAGTTGGGTAGGTTTCGTTTTTATAATGCCTTCAATAACTTCTACCTTACTTGTTCATACTACAAACTTGGGAGCCAGCCAGCTATTCAAATAATTAAAAGCTTTCTTTGTTTCAATGTTTGTGCAAATTAAATGAATAATAATAATAATAATCTCGAACGTAACAACATGACTGCAGGCACATATATACATTATATATATAGATGATAGATGATGAGTACATAGTAGAAGACTAGTTTCATGAAATGATGATCATGATATACAACATTTAATATTACAAGCAATGAATCAAATGCAAGCAATGATGATATGATATTGATATGCTACTGAAGAGTCTCATCTCTCTGAGCATCCCCTTAATTAACCTTCACCCACCACCTTCTCCTCACCATTAATACAGAGAGAGAGAAGAGTCATAACAACCTTTTCCTTCCTTCCTTCCTTCCTTCGTTTCCCTACCTTCTTCCCTCACAACAAGTCCTTTTCCGATAACTTTCTCTTCTTTTGTTGGTGTTAGTGTTTTTGTATGCTAAATGGAAATGCCCATGAAACTCAGATTCACTTTGTAATGGTTTTTTAGCCTCTTTCTCTTTATTTCTCTCACACAAAAATGGGTATTCTTCTTCTGAGGAAGATAAGGTCTTGTCATTACTATCACCGCCGTCACCGTCATCGTCACCATCACCACCTCATCTTTTTTGTGTTCCTTATTCTACACACGGCGGTGAAGGTTAAAAGCAGTACCCTAAATTACACAATTTACAGGGAAGTGAGTAGCTTAAGACTCGAAAGGATTCAACGGCACTTGGACAAGATCAACAAGCCCCCTATTCTCACCATACAGGTATATATAATGGCCATGCATAAATGTTGTGCCTTCAATTTAATCTCCTTTATTTCTTCAATTTATTACAATCATAATCACAAGTGGAATTCATTATCATGAGTAGCACTAAATGTTTTAATTATTATTTTCAGAGTCCAGATGGTGATATTATAGATTGTGTTCACAAAAGAAAACAACCAGCTCTAGATCACCCCCTTCTCAAGAATCACAAGATCCAGGTATATACATATATTTTCAAATTCATCCATTTTTTTTTTCTTTGAGACTACTAGTACTTGTGATTTGCAAAAATGTTTTATCATTCCTTCTCTTATTTTACTTTTCCCTTTTTCTTCTACATGATTTTATATTTTTATTAGAGTTTTGCAATTAACCTTATCACATTAGATGATTAAGAAAAACAATCATATTAATTATACACAAAAATATGTTATCAATGTAGAATAAATAT
>NC_029790.2:16725293-16725756 GCF_000816755.2 Arachis ipaensis | reverse complement strand
ATCAGTTGGTATCTTTGAGTAACAAGCAATCTCAAATAGTTATACAAAATATAAGTCATTTTAATACTTTTATTTTCTTATTGGTTTGATTATTAAAAGAAGGTGGCGCCAAAGGTGCCAAAAGGGATGAATGTTAAAAAGAGAGGGACGACGATGGAGGATGTAGTGAGCGGCGGGGCATGGCAGATGTGGCACCAAAACGGGACACGGTGTCCAAAAGGAACGGTTCCGATACGGCGGAGCACGGTGCATGACGTTCTGAGAGCAAAATCTTTGTATGAATTTGGGAAGAAAAAGCGAAGCATGGCAATGTCTTTGTCACGGCGGCGCATTGATGCACCAGATGTGGTCAGCGGCAATGGCCATGAGGTGCGCGCGTGCCCTTCACTTTCATTTCTCAACTTATTAATTAACAAACATTTTTAACCTGCAAATCACTCACATTAATCAAGATTATTATTAT
>NC_029790.2:16724346-16725000 GCF_000816755.2 Arachis ipaensis | reverse complement strand
CGTATAATCGCTGTGTTCATTTTTTTAAAAGCAAAGTAGTGGAAGGAGAATATTTTTTGGTGGAAACTCAACTGTAGTCGACTTCACATGAAGTTGATAACCGAGAACCGTTAGATGATTTGACTGATTTGACTTAATTTTTATCTAACAGCTCTCAGTTATCAACTTCAGATGAAATCAACTACACCTGAGTTTCTACTATATTTTTTTTAGTTTTGTTAAAGTTACTAGATTAGGCTCAGTTTGGGTAAATAGTTTAATTAAGTTTTTTTTAAATAGTTTAAATAATAAATGACTATATTAAAAGTAGTTTATAAATAAATTATTTTGTATTTGAATTTTTAGTTCTAAAAATACTTATTTTAAAAGAAATGTGATAAAAAGCTTTTTATTATGAGAGAAGTTATTTTTTTTTAATTTATTTATAAACTTTTAAATAATTTCTTAGAAAGCTGTAATTTAGTTTTGAAAATTGTACTAAATATTAATACTACTACTTTTCATAAATCAAAAACTCCAAAAAATTACTTTTGAAATTTTCAAACGGGCCTTAATAAAAATTTCTAAATTTCTTTATACATATGATCCGTAAATATTATTATTTTTAATCAGTATTTAGTCAATAATAATTTGTATCTATATTTACTATTTACT
>NC_029790.2:16723038-16724205 GCF_000816755.2 Arachis ipaensis | reverse complement strand
ATAAAGTCATGCGTCGAGCGAGCACAGGATAGATAAGCCTTTAGTTCACATATATATGTATGTGTGTTTAATTTCTTGTAAGTTACATGACATTAATAATAGTCGACAATAGATGTTGCAATACGTGCCATTGTTTTGACCGGAGCGGGGGGCCCGTAACAATAATATAGTCTATGCACCCATTTGGTAATGCTGCTAAATTTTCAAATTTTCATTACAAAATGTTTGTTTTATTTGTAGTATATATAAAAGTAAACAATTAGCTAAGTACATGAGAGCATGTGAATATTAATTAGGAGGAAGTAATGGAAGGTCATCAATAATTAAGATGATCCCATCTTCAATTCCTTCCGCCCCGGCCGACAGTTATGTATACGATGCCAACTGCCATAATATATTAAATATAGCAAAATTAAAATGATATAATTAACGGGTGCAGCATGCGATTGCGTACACTGGATCATCCCAAGAAGTTTACGGAGCAAAGGCCACAATCAATGTCTGGGATCCTTCCATTCAAGTTGTGAACGAGTTTAGTCTCTCTCAAATTTGGATTCTTTCTGGTTCCTTCGACGGTTCTGATCTCAATAGTATTGAAGCTGGATGGCAGGTACATACATACATACATACTCCCTTTCATACGAAATTATTATTCGTTATTATTCGAACAAAATGTTTTTAACTTTTTATTTTTTATGCTAAAAGGATTGTCTTCTAACATTCTGCTTTTTGGACATATTTGCTTAAACTGATTAATATATAAAATGTTTTTATGTTAAAAAACAATATTATATAACCAATAAATATTATTATTTTTAAAAAAATATATAAATAAACAATAAAAATACTAAACAATATAAACAATGGATATATATTTAATGTTCAATTCATTAGGTGTGTGGATGATTATTCTAATATTAAGACTTAGGTGGATAATTTTAGGGTGAAGTGTATTTTTACTTTATTTGACCAATTTTAGAATTTATTGTTCATATTATTCACAAAAATCATTGTCTACCTAACAAAATTCAAAAATTAATAGTTGATTAGTAATAATTTAAACTTACATTAAGAAAAATTTATACACAAAAAATACATAATTTATATTAATTTTTTTAAAATTTATACATATAAATTAATAAAATTTATTTATTAAAAATAATTTAT
>NC_029790.2:16722548-16722971 GCF_000816755.2 Arachis ipaensis | reverse complement strand
TTACTCGCACCCAAAAATTTATGTATGCTAAAAGTATTGTCTTCTAACATTTACTTCTTGGCATATTTGATTAAACCGATTAATATATGGTGTGAATATGTATAGTATGATGTTGGTATAAAAATATTTTTGGTCCCAAATAGGCACTGAAGCTTGGATTATTGTACTAGTCAGGTCAGTCCGGAGCTCTATGGTGACAGCCGACCCCGTTTATTCACTTACTGGACGGTCAGCACTCAGCACCACATACTCACCTTTTTTTATTTTCTTATGACCAATTAAATTACTCTGAACATTCTTGATGCAGAGTGACTCGTACCAAGCAACGGGATGCTACAACCTTCTCTGTTCCGGTTTTGTCCAAACAAACAGCAGAATTGCCATTGGAGCTTCCATTTCTCCAATCTCTTCTCTTGACAGCAA
>NC_029790.2:16720853-16722518 GCF_000816755.2 Arachis ipaensis | reverse complement strand
CAAATTTTCATCATCCACTCATTATCTTTAAGCAATGTTACAAGGTTAGTATAATTTATTATGTTTTGGTAAAAGTTCAAATGCAGTTAACTTCGTGAAGATAACGGTTGTTGGAAGTCGTTAGATGATATTGAGAATTATTAAATGATAATATGGTCAAATCTGTCGAATCATTTAACGACTCTTAGTTATTAACTTAATATGAAATTAAATACACTTAAGTTTTTATCTTATATTTCAATACCGAATTAAAATATTAGGTTGCTATCTCAAAATACTAAATACTAATCAATATAAATTCAAATTGTTGAGCCTTAAATTTTTCTCATTATCTTTTAGGGTTTCTAATTAAAATGACATTTTCTTGTTTGAATGTAAATAATTATCAGGATCCAAAAGTAGGCAACTGGTGGATGAGTTTTGGTGACAGCACATTGGTAGGGTATTGGCCGGCCGAGCTATTCACACACCTCGCCCAGCACGCCACAATGGTAGAGTGGGGAGGCGAGGTGGTGAATACACGTGTGACCGGCCAACACACTTCCACTCAGATGGGATCCGGGCACTTTGCCGAGGATGGATTCGGAAAAGCAAGCTACTTCCGGAACCTGGAGATCGTGGACACAGATAACAGCCTGAGCTCAGTGCATGAGATATCAACCCTAGCGGAGAACACAAATTGCTATGACATAAAAAGCTCCTACAGCAATGATTGGGGCACTTACTTTTACTATGGTGGCCCTGGCAACAATCCCCAGTGTCCTTGATTATCATTAATTCCTTTATAAACATATATACAGTGTAATTTCGAATTATTAATTAGTAAGTAATCTTTTTTTAATTTTGCTGTCATATTATTCTTTAATTGTACGTAAATATAGAGTCTTATTGTTGTGTCATTTTTTTCCATTCTTCTTTGTGCGGTTTTCTTAGCTTCCACCTTTTTTGGATGGAAGGAAAAGAAAGCATAAACACTACTGGAAATGGCAAGAAGACTTCTTGAATCACGATTTCTATATATAAAATGCTTAATTATTCTACCTTTTTGTTATTCTCAATTATCACAGATTCACAGTTAAAGTTTCATTTAAGCTGAATTTTTCTTTTTTGGTAACAATTAAAGAAAACAAAGACTTAATTGAACAGAATTCAAGCTCCAACTGAAAGCGTCATAACCACACTTCTCGACGACAAATACTTGATTCAACCCAAAACCCCCCACAGGCTCAAACCACTCAAATTAAAACAGGATTTATATGCTACCTAACCAACTAAGCTATCAGTCAGAGGTTTTAAATTTTTTTAAGGATGTATTATTAAAAATAAATGAAAGTAAAATATATTAAAAACAAAGACATTATTTCGAATGTTTTTTATACTTAAGTATCAAATGAATGTATGATGAAAGATTATATTTTACAGCAATAGTATAAAAAACAATTGAAAAGGTCTATTTCTTCAAATCGAAATCTAAATAAATTCATGTTTATATGTATGTATGTACAGAGAATGTGTATTAACCATAAAAATAATGTTACGCTATTCACTAATAAAATTTGTTATTTTTGTCGATACTTAATCAACACTTTAAATACTAAGTATTAAATTCTAATATATTAATTATAAGAGTAATACTAAATAACTAACATTTTTTTTTGTCAATAC
>NC_029790.2:16710854-16720710 GCF_000816755.2 Arachis ipaensis | reverse complement strand
CATGAATAATTAACATATTTAAGAGCCAATATAACGTTCAATTTTAGTCCATAAGTAAAATCAACCTACAAATGATTACTAATATAAAAAAATTTTTGTTAATGATTGGATTCAAATTGAACAGTATAGTAGGACAAAATTGAATCCGTTCAAAATTTTTGAGACTAAAATAAAATGTTTAAAATGTTAAAAGACCAAACTAATTAGACTTTGGTGTAAACATTATTAAGAGTAAAATAATATTTTATCATAAATTATAAATTTTAAATTTTACATTCTAATTCTAATAGTATAAAAATAAAATATTAATTTAAAATATAAACTAATATTAATAAAAAATATTACTCCTAATATTTTTCCTTACCATAATTCATATTTTGTTCGCAATTATACAAGATAACTACATTATTACATATGTATCTTTAACTTCTTTATTTTTATCCTCCAAAATTTATCACATATAATTGTCTGTTATACACAGTGATTCACAAAGTGATGTATGGTTTTACTCAATTATATTTAATTTATGCACTGTGAAACAGCGTATCATCATCAGATAAGAATGGTGAAAAAATATCAGAAAAGAAAAGTAAAGAAATAACCGCATTTCTAGATTCCACTGAATCATACAGGTAATGTATGTATCCTCCACACAGAACCAGCATGAACGCAGCACGTTGCAAATTCAAGACAGTTGTTTACTTTCTTTTCATGTTTCGAAAATCAAAAGCTCCTTAAAGACGCACATTCATAATTCATATATTCCCTTTGCAGTATAATATATAATTCGGTAATAAAGTATACTTTTTGTCAGCCTGTTTTGTAGCCTTTTTTGTCACATAAGCTACTTTTTTATTTTGTGAATGTTTATCTTGATTTGTACCCTGTTTTATTCCTCCAAGGTTTTGTAAAATTTTGAACATTTATATATGTATACTAAGATTTCATACTTTTCTATAAAGTGTTTAAAAAGTAGAGAGCAAAGACTATGTATTACCTTGTATATTACTTTAATTTTCGAGGGCAAGCGTGCTGACATCAGTTATGCAAATTAAACTGTAAAATAATGGCTCAGCAGCTTCAACATGCATGCATGTAGATAATAATAATAATAATAAAATAAATAAATAAGTAATCTGACTATCTGAGTATAAGAATGGCAAGGTGGAACATATATTATTTTACTTTATAATTATATACATATATTGCACAGTTATTACAAAAACAGCTGAGAATTAAATTTAGGGTTTGACAAGCACATAAATATGAAATGGAAATAGAAAGCAAGAAAGAAAATTCCAAGTAAGTCAGAGCTGGCAATTACTGCATCTTTAATTTTATTTAAGTATTATGAGATAGATTGATGGTAATGGTCAAATCTGACCAGTCAAACAAACATGAAAAATGCATGCACTGCACCTCCTCATTTATTTTATTTTATTTTTTTCTTTTAGTGCAATTGCATGCATGCTCCTTCTCTTCTTTCTAATGCTAAACATTTTAATTAGGGGTGCACATGATCCGATCCGAATCGAAAGTCTGATTCGATTTTAAATATTTTAAGGACTAATTTAGTATGATTTCATCGAGTTTAGGGTCGGATAATAGTTTCAAAAATAGACTAGGTCATTATTTCGGATTGGGTCACCCGAAGTCGATTCGGTGACCCGATCATCATACACAATTAATATTTTGTGTTATTAGTGATGGATCATGACTATTCTTATGTGGAATTTAAGTATTGTAAACCTTAATATTTTGTGTTAGGATCCCACTAGAGAGACAATGGACTATTTGTACAATGTGTACAATGGGCTATTGAGTTATAAAATGAACATCTCCCATACTATTTAGAATAATCATCCAAGTACTAGGGATAATAAACATCTTCCTAAAAGCTTAAACTGATTTTGGGTTTACCAAGGATCAAACTCTTGACCTCTCGGATCTAAAGCTCTAATACCATGTTATGATACCACTCATCTCAAAAGTTTCAGCTGATGAAAAAAGGTAACACTAATGGTTATATCTCTAATACTCCTTAAACCTCCATTGTTCACATTGTACAAATATTCCATTGGCTACTCATACTTTCCCTTTGTGTTATTAGTCATTATAAGACTATAAGTTAATGTTTTATGTTAAGAACGCATAAGACTTTAGACTAATGCATAATATTGTGTTATTTGTATTGATTTAAATATTTGGTATTATTAGACAATATTAGTATTGATTGTGGTTATACTTTAGTATTGATTGTGGTTATGCTTTAATTTTGAAGAAGGGTTGGTTCTTGTTATATTTTTCTAAGTGAATTTTACCATGTTAAATAATGGTTGGAGTTTTGGAAATTTGGATATTTTTACATGCTAGCTTACAAGAAGGTATCAACGTAATGTAATGTTAACGGCTCGGTTTTCACCCGGTATAATTATAGTCCGAAAGTGTATTGGTTTCATCGGGTCTAGAACCGGATTCGGATCTAATAAATAGACCTATGTATATTTCGAATCAGATTTGGGTCATATTAAACTCGGTTTTACCCTACCTATGTACACCCTAATTTTAATTCGTATAGCATGACGAAACGGGGAAATAATAACATGCGAGTTTAAATATCAATATATTAAACTAAATTATATATATTAGAAAATTCATTATTGTTATTTTTCCTAGATGAAAAAAAAAATATTAGCCAGCATATATTTGATAAAATAAAAATTAAACAAACATATATTTAGAGGTTCTTTTCTTCCATGCATTCATCTCATGAGATCAAGAATGAGGAGGAGATGAAGGTGCAGGAGAGGGCTCAAATTTGTAATGCATGTCCACCGAAGCCATTACATCCCAAGTGCAACTGAGTCCACTGGGAATGGTGACAAGGTCGCCGGCACAAAACTCCACCGCCGGAGAAGACGAGTCCTCGGAATAAACCTTCACTTTCCCTCTCACCAAATGGCATGTCTGTTGTGAATTGTATTTCAGCTTGTACTTCCCAGGAGGACAAGCCCATCTACAATAACAACATTATAGGAAGATAAAATAAATTCGTCAAAACAGTTTAAATTTATCTTATTTAATATTTATTTACGAATTATAGGATGAATTAAATAAAGTCAGAAGGTAAATTTTCGCAGTTTTTAGCTAATATTTTTTTGTTATCAAATATTTTTTATATACTTGCTCAAATAAGAGGAATTAGTTACTCACTTGGGCCATGAATTAATTCCCAGCTCTGCAAATCTTGTTCTTGAAATACTTTTTTCAACTGTGATTGTTTGATCTGTTGAAGAACCTGATGCTGATGATGGTGCCATGTAATAAGATGAAAGAAAGAAAGAAAAAGAAGAGAAGCTAAGGCCAAGTAGGTTAAATTAAAGGGTGGTTGCACTGTTCATATTTATATGGGAACATATTCATTATATGGTCAAAGGTTGATAAAAGCAATCTTGATTTAATATTGTATTTTTATAACCAAATTAATTATATGGAAGCATTTTTTTGGTCAAGCTGATATTTGTACAGTATAATAAAATGGGTTTTCCGAAGTAGTTAATATTATATTGTGTATGTATGAAAAGGGTGGTTGTTCTAGGATTATATTTTCTTAAGGAATAAGTTCTGGCAGAATATTTTTAATCATGCAAATTAAATGACAATTATTATTTGAGAGGTGAAAAATAATACTTCTAATTTGAATTATTCAAGGTATTTTAATTTCCTACATACCTTTTGAAAACATTCTTGGATTATATCAATGTACCTTTTTTTTTTTTGTTATTATTCTTCTTTGGCGCGGTTAAATATCTATGTGAGTTATATATGTACTACGCAAGTTATGGATATAGGATAGAGGTTAAAATAGAGAAAATCAATTATAGTAGTACCAATTAATAAGGGTTGACTTTATTGAGAGTTGAGACATAACGTAGGTCATTGACTGAGAAACTGTGCTCCAATTAAAATGGGGTTATGATGCGCATTATTGTTGTGCATGCTGTTGTGTTCGACTTTGGAGGCACAACCAACACATTTCTTCATAAGGAACATCACTTGTAGAAAAAGAAAAAAAAAAGGTCAAACTAAAATTTGAGAAATATTAAATCTAAAAAAGAAGATAGTATATTAAACAAATTAAGAGGAAGTTATATTTTCAGTTTTTCTAATTGTCTAAGATAATGTAACATTACATGTTGATTAGGAATTGGCTTTGACCAATTGAAGGCCTGAAGGGTTACACTATTCAACATTCAGTATTCAAACGCGTTGTATTTAAATTTGGACCGTTTCTTTTATACTGTAGATATTTAGTTCTACTAAATCTATCATATCGTATTACTAATAAAACTGGCTTAATTAAGAGGCATTTAGTGACATCATTGGTTACATACTTCTTTTAAATTATAAATGAGATAATAAAATAACGGATTTAGCTAATATGACATCATTGGTTACATACTTGTTAAAATTATTAATAGCAAGGAAAAAAAAAAATCAAAAGACCAACTTACATACAATTGAAATATCTAAATAATATTGGGGAAAAAAATAAATATGACTTCATTCTATTACTAAATATTCAAACAGTAGAACAGAACAATTAGATATTTAGGAAATCAACATTTTTTCAACCAATAATCAACCTAAGTAAAATTTAAAAGGAGAAAAAAAAAATTTGGACCGAATTCTCATGCATTCTGTTCCACTCTATTCCATTCCACTACTAATCAATAATCCAAATATCCTTAGCCTTAACTAACCTCTAATTCCAATCTAAAAAAAATAACACAAGCCAGAGGAATACAAGACTAGCAGATATCAGCACAGGTCAACAACAATACAATGATTCAGAAATAGGGACATTTGATGGGTCATCCCTTTTTCATGTCTCATCCAAAGATTATCACAAGTTATGTTCCAAAACAAATCTAGTCTTCGATATTACAATTTACAAAATGGCATTACTGCATAAACAACAAGGATCCATTACATATTTCAGTTCACACAAGTATCTCATATGCAGCAATTTACTTATCCCATTCCAAGTCTAAAGCAGGTGGTTCCACTTTCGATTGAAGACCAACCGTTCCCCCTGACTGATGAGTCATGCGGTCCCAACCCATGATGTGTGGCAATGCAAACTGCATTGAAAAACAATTTGACAAACCATAAAGTTGTCATAAAAGGAGCGTATTAAACATGAAACAGATGATTTGCATGAATAGTGAATCTAAAGCAAATCCTGAATCCTAACTCAGCAGTTAAAGAAACTTGGCATGACACATTCTAGCCGCCCAATGACATGTTTCTAGGTTCTTCCCGTCTCAAGTAAATTGTGCAAAAAGTCAACGGGATGTTCTGTGCGTGGGCTTGTCCAGACAAACAAATTAGCACATATTCATTCAACTATATTTAGATTATAAAATGAAAACAAAACTTGGTTCGCTGACAGGGCACAGTATGCAATACCAGCTGACGCTAATAACAATCCAAACAGAGACCTCTGTTGAACTCTGAATAAATTCAATGGGCTATATAGATAACGAATAAAGATTTACGGCATTCTAGTAATGAATTAACCGAAGTTCGAAAACTAGAACTGTGTTGCTTAATGGAATTGAAAGGATGAAGACTGGATAGTCGATTAGGAGTTAGCTCTTATATCTGTTATCTCATTACCTTGCATTAAAAGAATTTCATAATTATACTTGTTGTATTAGTTCTATCATTGAGCTGAGATTCATATTCTCCTCATTCATTCTCTCAACCTCTCTAGTTCTATCTTCTTCTCTCTCAATCCTTATCTTGGTACTAGCTTTGGTCCTAATACTTTCCGGAACAATAAGCATACAAAATGACATGATAGTCATTGTTTTTATTCCTTCCCTCTAATGGCAGAAAAGAAAATGTTCAAAATAGGATAACAGATAACATCCTTCTGATATGCAACGAATTACAATCAGAAACTCAGCAGGCATAACCTGAGAAAGCAATAATGTAACTGAAACAATTCATGCAGTATATATAGAGAAGAAATATGACATACACTGCAAGCTGTCTTCATCACAGCAAACTCAGCAGTCGTGACAGGGACACTCAAGTAATCCTTGGTATTTAGCAGGTTGTTGACAACAGCTGCCAAAGTAGACACAATCCAAATGAACAAGGAATACATTATTCAACGTAAAATAAGTGCAAAAGGAGAAGGGGGCAAAAACCACACACAGACACACACACGTATTACACAAAATCTTACTCAAAGACACGAAGTAGCCATTGCTGCTTGCATGAGGCTTAATTGATAAGCTTTTTCTCACTTGACCAGCATTACTGCAGCACAAAGTATGTAAAGAAAGTCCCATCATTAGGGTAATGCGGGATACCTAAATGTATCTCTAATTCAATCTCATTCGCCTCTCTCACGATAATTTAATGGCAGTCGAAAAACTAAGGCTGGAGTGAGATAACCAACCTCGATAACATGGAGGGGTCATGGAAGAATTCACAAGAATCCTGAGGGCCCATGCTTATCAAAGAGCCAACTTCAGTGGCCGAAAGAGCAAATCTCTGCAAAAAGGTGATTCTAATAAGAGATAGATGAAAGAAGATCCAAAGAAACAGGATATACATCAGGGCAACTTGGTTTTCGATCCAAAAGAAAGGTTTGAACTTTGAACTAAAGAAAAGTCACAACCTAACAACAAATTGCTTGCTTGTGGTCGGAGAAGCAAAAGCATTACCTGCTTGTTCTCCCAGTCATACTTGCGCTCCCCAATGGAGTGCATGAAAATCATCATCATTGAACCACGGCGATCAACTACAACGGCCCCACTCTATGCAAAGATAAACACAAAATAAATACCGCATAGTGAAAAGTGACAAGTATAAGGTTTAAGAGCTAACATCCAACTTGGTGAAAGTTGGAAGACAAGGACTCAAAGAGAAAGCAGCTTTGCCCTTGTAAACGGAATAAGGAGCAAATATGCGATTTGAGGTATATCCTGCAATTTAATGCACACAAGCATATTATTACAAACGAAATGGTTCAGCATAAATGCATAATTGATAAAGAAGAAAGAAAATACCTTTAGCAGCATATTTATTATTGGTAGCTGTAGAAAACGCAGCTGAATGGCGAAGACAATCCCTAGGATCAGGTTTTGTAAAGGAGAGGGGTTCCAGTAAGCGGGGACTGATTAACAAAAAAATTAAAGGCTGAGTTTGGGGTTTTGATCATTTGAAAGGTAAAGGAAAAGTGTTTGTTGTAGTACCTGGAACCGGAAATGGAAGGTAGAAGGCGAGACAGCTTCAACATTTTTTGTGATTCTCCAACTTTCCCTCTTTTTTCTCCTTCCTCTCTTCACTCTTCTTCACTCCTCTGGCGCACTCTGCATATTGAAAATGGTAATGGACTTTTTTTTGCTTCTTATGGCCTGGCCCACGGGCCCAATATGAGACGGACCACAAGCCTCTTCTGGAATTTTAGAATTATTTTTTTTTTATTTTTATCATATGGTCTTTTCGTATTGTATTATCCTTTTCTCTAACTATTTTCTATACATAAATCTATTATTATCTCATTGCTACTATGATTATATTGTATTATTCTCTTATTTACTGCTTATAGGGATTGGTTTTAGCTTGGGATTGCGGTTTGACGGATATTATATGTAAAATGGATTGTCTTGACATTCTGCCCATCATGCATGAGCTTACAAGTGGATATTCATCTGAAGTAATAGATTTAGTTCACAAGATTCAGGAGCTTTCATCTCGTCCTTGATTTATTCACGTTGAGTGGGTGTCCCGAGAAGCAAATAGAGTTGCGGATTGAATGGCTAGATATGATGCCAAGAGTAACTCTAACCATATTATTTGGTCTGAGCCTTGTGTTGATCTCCAGCAAATCATCTGCTCGGATATAAGATAATATTTACTTTGTTTCTTTTCATGTTTAAACAACAAAAAAAAATATTGTATTATTTTCTTCACATTTTTCTTTTTCTTCTCCTATTTCTGCCTTCTCTTTACCCAACTATGCAATTAATCACTATCATTATTTATATTTTTTATGTGTACTTGGTAAGTCATTTTTTTTGTTTTAAGAAAAAATTTAAAACGTAATAAATCCAAAATTTTCGGTCAAATTATTAATACTTTATATCAACAATCCTAACAAATAATATTAAAATATATTATATCTCTTTAAAGAATATTATTATATAAACACTACTGTTTTAGTTATACCACTATTATAGTTAATATTTAATAAATAATTTTTTTACTATGAAAAATATTAAAGTCAAGTGGTAAAAATAAATATATTTTTTAAAAATTTATCGTTATAAATTTGTGTTAATCAGATTATTTAAAAGACAAATTTAATAAATCTTCTTATCTTACTATATTATCAGTGCTATGCGCAAAATAAATAATATTATTGTAAAATATAAATTTAGTTTATCTTTTCACAATATAATTAAAAAAAGTAAAAACAAAAATACATAGACTCAGTTTTTAAATTAAGAATTTTTTTTATAACAAATATATGAAATCAGACTATGGAGTAAATATGGGTTCTGCTACTTTATAAAAAGGAGATTTTTTCAACACATATAAAAATTATGTTGTCAATCAATGATATAGATAGCATCTTAGCAAAAATAACATATCAATGCATAATAGAATAGCAGCGTCCGTATGGGATCCATGCAACTGAAGTTCTACAATCAGTAAGTCCAACATATTTTTTAATTTATGCCTAATGAATTTATTAAATACTTAAATTTACTAGTAACTATAATTAAAAATGGGCATTTATATATGCATAAAAATACAAAAAAACCTTTTAGAAAAATTATAAAATTTTAAATAAATTTTACTATTTTAATTTTTTATTTTTCCATAGATAAGGTCAGGTAGGGTAGGGTAGGGTTAAAAACCCTAGGATGCGAGTAAAGTTAGGGTGGAGTTTTAAAAAAGTTTTTAACTTGCGGATAGGATTATGGTAGGATTTGGATAGGGTTAGGATAGAGTCCAAACCTATCCTACCCTATCCATTGTCAGTCTTACTTTTAATATATATACTTTTTTTTTGTTTTATTGTTGTCCACGGTATCCTCTAACTTGACAGGTTAAGGCCTAATTCGTCATGAATTTGAACTCCATTTAAGGTTTTACTGTTGCTGCATGCACAAGACGGAATTAAATTCTCGATATTTATTTAAGTAGATGAGTAAACTGCCCACTTGACCAACTCAAACTACTTTCTAATGTATATACTAAAAAAATAGGAAAATTAAGTCCAATCATTAACTACATGCCTTGTGCCATATAGTCGTTTGATTCTACACATGTAGAATACACGTATTGATTATGTAGCTAATGTTCACCATTTGGTCGTCATTCGTTCTGACAACTGTTGATCGAAAGTTGTAGCCTATTAGGCACAAAGTCCGCAACCTAGGAGTAACTTCACAGTGAGTACTGTAGATTAGTATATTTTGGTGACTTTATTAATAGATAATAACCACACAATTAATTTGAGTTTTGGACCTGATTGCGGGCCAATTGATGAAAATATTAGACTGGGTTAGTTTTTTTTCCAGTTGGGCACAAGGCATGCAGTTAACGATTGGACTTGATTTTCCTATTTTTTTTAGTATATACATTAAAAATCAATTTGGGTTAGTTAAATGGTCAGTTTACTTATCTACTTAAGTAAATTTTGGTGTTCAATTCCACCTTGTGCATGTAACAGTAGTAAAATCTTAAAAGGAGTTTAAATTCGTGACGAATTAGACCTTGACCTGTTAAGTTAGAAGATACCGTAGACAATAACACAACAAAAAAA
>NC_029790.2:16708583-16710637 GCF_000816755.2 Arachis ipaensis | reverse complement strand
TAGTTACTAATAAATTTAACTATTTAACAAATTTTATTAGGCATAAATTAAAAAATATGTGGAGTTTATTGATTGCAGAACTCCAATTGCATGGGTTTTATATTGACACTGCTGCTTGTAATACTCTACCACCAAAAAATTTACGTTTAAGTCGTAAAATAGAGGTGGCGAGATATTACGACTTTTAAAAATTATAACACATACCTATAATAGTAGAAAAAATATAATAGACTAGGAGCCTTGAAAATGGGTAAAACAAAATCGCAAAATGAAAAGCGCCACACTCCGAAAATGGAACAACTTGCGTGTGAGACAAACTATAACTATAAAATGTAAGACAATAAAAGTAGGAATCGAAAGCCATAGGTACAAAATAACAAGCTCCTAACTCAGTCTGCGAAGTCAAGGCTGACCGGAGAATATATATATATATATATCCAAAACCCAAGATGTACATAAACAAAATCCTGCCTATCCATAAACCTCTAAGAGGATCAAAAAGAATAAGTTATGTGGAGAGAAAGCTAAGTACGTGTATATACATCACTGCACAACAAAATAACACAGTAACCACTTCGCTTCAGGTGTCCGGACACCTAATGAGATACCTGTTGACCTGCATCTGAAAAACAACAACATAGTATGGAATGAGAATCGGAGGTTCTCAGTACGGTAAAGGTGCCCACACAGTTAATATAAAAGGTCTCGGGAAAGCCAGAGGCATTCCTAGAACTCCGACACTCAAAATCATTCTTAAATAAAATAAACTAAATCAAAAGTTAGGTAAGTTATCTAAGGTATTCTAGTTCTGAATCTAACTTTAACTTAATACTTCACTTTCTGTCGCCTCCAATCCTCCGAATCATTGGTGGAACAACCATCTCCCGTCACACCTTCGTCAAGAGGGATTTCTCAGAAAACATACACATACAGTTCAAGCAAGGAAAGCACAGATAGAGAAGCATTTACAGCAAGTAGAAAAAGTAGCGGATAAGCAGAATTAAACAGTTAAGCAAACCAAAACAATGCACACTCAAGCAAACAAACAAATGCATATGATGTATGCCCGTCCTATGGCTGATGAGTCTCATCTGTCAGTTATACAGCCAACCCGACATGTCCTGGTAGTTAACCATTGGACAGTCCCTCTGTGCGCGCATCCCCAAGCTCAATAATATTCCATGGAGTCAAACTCCAAGCTCAAATATAATATTCCATGGAGTCGAACTCCAAGCTCAACAATATAGTATTCCATGGAGTCGAACTCCAAGCTCAAATATAATATTCAATATTCATATATATGTATGCCCATGGGGGAATCCGGGGGGTTAAAGTGGCCGGTCACATCTTGCGACAGAGGGTCAACAAATAGTCTCTAATACACAAGCCACATAATAATCTCTTTCTTCTTAAAATACCACCTTAAATCAAAACTCCAATTCTTATAGAAGTTTTGGCAGTATCTCCTCTAAAGCTCGAATTTTTGCCACCCTTCAAGGGTCCCAACTATCAAATCAAACACCTCTCAGTCCTTCAAATCATTTCCGGTAACAAATTATTTTAAAAGCAAACAAATACCAATATTAAATCTTTTTCAAACCGACCAACTTCAACAGCAAATTATTAACAACAGCTAAACCACACATTTTATCCAATATGCACAATCCATCAATTATACATTCAATTCATTCCTATCTTAAGGTCTTCTAGCCTAAATTTTCACATGACATTAAACATTAACTACGAGAAACCAAAATCATACCTTCGTACGGAATCAAAATATTCAAAGCTCCGGGAAAACTTTCTGACCGAGCTATCGAAGAAGAAAACGTCCAAAATCGTCTGTGCCTCCTAAAACTCCCGTTGGCCAAACCCAAGGAATAGAAGAGCTACGTCACCTTCAACTTTTACCGATCAAAAGTGGTGCCAACGTGTAGAGGAGGAGGATACGAATACTTTACTGGATTAGATTTTTTATTGAAGTTACGAATTGTAAGAAATCAAAACTGGAAGTTTAATGAGGTTTACGTTCTCTCGCTCTTCTCTCTCGATTC
>NC_029790.2:16704479-16708317 GCF_000816755.2 Arachis ipaensis | reverse complement strand
AGTAAAAGTACCAATATTTACTCATATTGGCAGATATCGAACTCGATAATAAAATAATTTCTAAGTATAGAAAACTCCAATTTATAAAATAAATTATAACTTATTTATATTTATATTTTTAAAACTGAGGATCGCTACATTATACCCACCTTACAAAAATTTTCGCCCTCGAAAATTGATATAAAATGGAAAAGATTCATACTAGCGTAACTTCCCTTCTTAAACATGTCATAGAAAAACAGAAAGACTTGACATGTTTAGTTTGCAAATCCAGGATATTCTTATAGCTTAAAAGTCTACGCAAAGCGAAAGATACAAGATAGGCTCGATGCAGAAGGGTTATAAGGCAGGCTGGTATTAGACCGACGGGTTTATCGCTTCTAATACTTGCTTCATCTAGCTCCCAAGTTCTGCTGATTCTAATAGTGTCATTATACGTAATACTATCGAAACTGGTTCAACCTCCGACACTAAATCTATCACAACATACTTTTCTCTCGACACCTAACTGGTTATCAAAGATATATTTCAATCGGCCTAAACTCTTAGTCTGTATCCAAGTCTAAAACTACGTCCAGTCTTTCCAGTCCTAAACTTCCATATCCGGTTACGTAACCTAAACGAAAGCGGGGTCCTAGCTCTACACAGAACAAATCTGTCCTACGCATTCTGTATCATACTTACCTCGATCCTGTCGTGGCCAACTCGCATATGCAGTTCTCCCACACGAACAATCTCTAGACATGTGTCCCGGTGCTCCACATCAAAAGCACATTCCCAGTCCGTACCTGTGCGGCTCCTCTGGAGTAGTCTCACCAAAGCCTTCCTGTAGCAGTGTCCACTTCATGGAGCAATCCTCTGCGAGCTGGCTCTTCTTAACCAACTCAGTGAAATTTGGTAGCTTTTGAGGATACACGTAATTAAAGATATCCCTCCTTAGTCCTTTCTCATATTGAGTACATTTCCATTCCTCATAATCGGCTGGATTTCCTTGACAAGTTTTTGAGAAACGGCACAGATTATTGAATTCACGGGTATAGTCAGCAACGGACATATCATTTTGCTTCATCTGCATTAACTCCAATTCCTTTGCAGTGCGAAACGCATGCAAGAAATATTTACCGTAAAACTCTGTCTTGAATCTATTCCAAGGGACATCCGTTAACTCCACCTGTAAGGTATGACACAACTCTTGCCACCAATTCTGAGCATCTCCCTCCAACATATGAGTCACTATCTCCACTGACTGTACTTCAGGAACGTGCTGAGTGTACAAAAACTTCTCCACTTCTCGGAACCACTGATCAGCCTCCAGGGCATTGGCGTTCCCGTTAAACCGAGGTGGACCACTCTTGAAGAAGTCAGTAAGGGTCATAGACCTATAGTATCGACTTACGTTACTTGTACTAGCACTAGGGTTTCCACATTGACGTCCTTGCATTGGTTCAACCACGGGATTTCCTCTCTAAATACCTCGTTCGGATCCACGAGACAACATTTGGTCCCTGTTCACACCAAACAAGTGATATTAAGTTGATCAGTCTCAATATCACAAGTTTAATCCTTCAAGTTCCAGATGCATGCTCATGAATATTTATGCCACATATATCAATCAGATATCCTAATAGCACATACACACACCCAGAGTATGCCCAGAAGCATAATCAGTCCATCTCTCAGGCTTTATAGGAACGAACTGCTCTGATACCATAATGTAACACCCTACCACCCAAAAATTTTTGCTTAAGTCGTAAAATAGAGGTGGTGAGGTATTACGACTTCTAAAAATTATAACACATACCTATAATAGTAGAAAGAATATAATAGACTAAGAGCCTTGAAAAATGGGTAAAACAAAATCGCAAAATGAAAAGCGCCACGCTCCAGAAATGGAATAACTTGCGTGTGAGGCAAACTATAACTATAAAACGTAAGACAATAAAAGTAGGAATCGAAAGCCATAGGTACAAAATAACAAGCTCCTAACTCAGTCTGCGAAGTCAAGGCTGGCCGAAGAATATTTACATATATATATATACATATCCAAAACCCAAGATGTACATAAACAAAATTCTGCCTCTCCATAAACCTCTAAGAGGATAAAAAAGAATAAGTTATGTGGAGAGAAAGCTAAGTACGTGTATATACATCACTTCACAACAAAATAACATAGTAACCACTTTGCTTCAGGTGTCCGGACGCCTAATGAGATACCTGTCGACCTGCATATGAAAAACAACAACATAGTATGGAATGAGAACAGGAGGTTCTCAGTATGGTAAAGGTGCCCACATAGTTAATATAAAAGGTCTTGGGAAAGCCAGAGGCATTCCTAGAACTCTGACACTCAAAATCATTCTTAAATAAAATAAACTAAACCAAAAGTTAGGTAAGTTATCTAAGGTGTTCTAGTTTTGAATCTAATTTTAACTTAATACTTCACTTTCTGTCGCCTCCAATCCTCCGAATCATTGGTGGAACAACCATCTCCCGTCACACCTTCGTCAAGAGGGATTTCTCAAAAAACATACACATACAGTTCAAGCAAGAAAAGCACAGATAGAGAAGCATTTACAGCAAGTAGAACAAGTAGCGGATAAGCAGAATTAAACAGTTAAGCAAACCAAAACAATGCACACTCAAGCAAACAAACAAATGCATATAATGTATGCATGTCCTATGGCTGATGAGTCTCATCTGGCGGTTATATAGCCAACTCGACATGTCCTGGTAGTTAATCATTGGACAGTTCCTCTGTGCGCGCATCCCCAAGCTCAATAATATTCCATGGAGTCAAACTCCAAGCTCAAATATAATATTCTATGGCGTCACACTCCAAGCTCAATAATATAGTATTCCATGGAGTCGAACTCCAAGCTCAACAATATAGTATTCCATGGAGTCGAACTCCAAGCTCAAATATAATATTCAATATTCATATATATGCATGCCCATGGGGGAATCCGGGGAATTAAAGTGCCCGGTCACATCTTGCGACAGAGGGTCAACAAATAGTCTCTAATACACAAGCCACATAATAATCTCTTTCTTCTTAAAATACCACCTTAAATCAAAACTCCAATTCTTATAGAAGTTTTGGCAGTATCTCCTCTAAAGCTCAAATTTCTGCCACCCTTCAAGGGTCCCAACTATCAAATCAAACACCTCTCAGTCCTTCAAATCATTTCCAGTAACAAATTATTTCAAAATCAAACAAATACCAATATTAAATCTTTTCCATACCGACCAACTTCAACAGCAAATTATTAACAACAGCTAAACCACACATTTTATCCAATATGCACAATCCATCAATTATACATTCAATTCATTCCTATCTTAAGGTCTTCTAGCCTAAATTTTCACGTGACATTAAACATTAACTACGAGAAACCAAAACCATACCTTCGTACGGAATCAAAATATTCAAAGCTCTGGAGAAGCTTTCTGACCGAGCTATCGAAGAAGAAAATATCCAAAATCGTCTGTGCCTCCTAAAATTCCTGTTGGCCAAACCCAAGGGATAGAAGAGCTACATCACCTTCAACTTTCACCGATCAAAAGTGGTGCCAACGTGTAGAGGAAGAGGATACGAATACTTTTACTGGATTAGATTTTTTATTGGAGTTACGGATTGTAAGAAATCGAAACAGGAAGTTTAATGGGGTTTACGTTCTCTTCGCTCCTCTCTCTTGATTACTCTTCTCTCTCGCCTCTCATTCCTGTGTATATATATATATATAGCGGCGCAAGTATAATAATGATAATGAAGTAAATATTACTTAATTCCTTCGGTTGATACTATTATATATAAACCTAATTATATAATAATACTATA